>NC_141024.2:75140000-75222500 GCF_052040795.2 Danio rerio | reverse complement strand
TTAAATCCTCAACACTTCTAGATGTTCTCCTGTGTTTAATAATAGATGCAGTGTTTTGTTCATGTCTTTGTTGATTTCATTTCTCCTAGAAACACAGATTGCTCATTTTGCTCGGTCAATAAGAACTGAATTAGTGGACATTTGTATTTCTGCATTTGCTTTACTGAAAGCCTCAAATAAAAACCTGTTTTGAACAGAAATGAGGCATTGGTGAAAATAAAGCAGTCAGGATATTAAAGGGGTGGTCCACTACGATATTATATTTTAAACTTCAGTTGATGTGTAATGTAGCTGTGTGAACATAAACAGCATCTCTGAATGTAAAATATTCAAAGTTTAATGCAAAGGGAGACCTTGATTTGTACAGAGTTAGCTTAGCAACGCCTACAATTAACGAATTTTGGGGACTACAAAAAATACTTCCGCCCCCTGTGAGATCACAAAAGTTCGTTATTGCGCATCCCACACTGCGCAGGTAAAGGCCGTGGCCAGAGGCGCTGTAACGTTACTGCAGAGAGAGAAATGCCATCCTGCTGTTTCCACAGAGCTGTTCTGTTTCTGTTGTTGGGCTTCCAAATGACACGACCCAAACACAGAAGTGCTTACAGTTCAATATTAATTATGTTCCAGAGAACTATAAAATACATAGCAAGCATGATTTGACAAAACACAGCTTCCAGAATCTCTCCCAGTTCAGTGCTGGATTCAGTTAAAATCTCCTCAAAGATGGAGCAAGGAGACGCTGTGAACTCTGAGTCATGACCTGTAAGTGTTTTTATTTGTTAAAATTGATCATGACATGTACAGTGTCTAACTTTAACGGTGTGTTGTAGCAAAGATGTAAACAACGGGAAATTATGGTAACCGCTAACGACTTAGCTAACGTTACAAATCTATATTTATCAAACGGCTGTAAACGCACACACACACATACACATACACGCACTCTTGGCCAGCACCTGCGTCTCTCTGTGGGAGACGGCAGAGTTTCTCTCTATAGGCAGCTTTGCTATGCGTTTTACAACTCGGACAATAAAGTCGCAAAAGATATGTGAACGATTCATGTTACTTACACAGGCATATTCCGCATATGCATGAAAGACGTCCTGTAACGCGTTGTTTTAAAAAAAATACAGCAATGATTTCCCAACTGGAGTGTAACATCAAAAACAAATCAATCCAGGCTCACAAAGGTCTCATCTCACATCTTGTGCTTTATTCTGTCACCATAGAAAATAACTTAATCCGAGCATGAGAGAAAAAGAACAATAAAAATCTCTCCCGCGCACATGCGCTTCTCGTGTTACAGATACTTCATTGTATACACGCATAAACACACTAAAAGGCACAGAAACAGTTAAAGGAGCCGCATCCCATTTTCACTCGTTACAGACACGTGTTGACTGACTGACTGACTGACTGACTGTTTACACAAAACGCGCGTGCTTGTCAGGGCGTGACGTGGAGCCGATCGGCGAATCACAGCATATTATGATGATGACCAATCAGAGTCACTTGAGGGTGGGCCTTTTAGAGAAACTAGGAAATATGACAGTCGTTTTCATGTTAGCTGAGTAGCTGTGTATAATCAAAGTGAGATTTATGAAAAAATAACACGATTTCCTTCAAGTTAAACATGAGCACACATTGCTTTGCATCTTATTAACACAACCAAGCCTTAAAAATAACATTCTGGACCACCCCTTTAAACAGTGGAGAAAGTCTTGTACACTCTGTAAAACAATGAACAATAGTTTCTCTCTCTGGACAAAATGGACACGTCTCACTGATATTAGGGCTCATTTGTGTTCACAGCTACAGCAGCATGTAATATTCTCCACTGCAAGTGTCCTCCTCTTCTCATCAATGCTGCTTTATAGATCATTCTCCATTCTGCTTTCATGACTTCTTCTACTGCCAGTGTGTTTCTCCATACCGTGTCAGTTCTGTCTTTTAAAATGTGCTCGTTATTTATTTCCACAATATCTCTGTCAAATATTTCACCTTCGGCTGAACTAACATCAGCACTTTCATTAAAACACAGCGATGGACTATTATCCCCAACATCTCCAACAACAGCTTCAATTCTGATATCAGGGAAAACTCCTCGTCATCTGGGATAAAAAGATCCCGACTAGAACTCTCCAGCAGTGTTTTTCATTCAACATCACACTCAGTTTATCTCAGAGTTCCTGTGCAAACCTTACTGATCCTATTCCCATACATTTAGCAAGATTCACTCAGTCCAGTGTCTGCTTCGTCAACAATGTCTCTCAATCGTGGCATTGTTTTGGATACTGATATGTCCATCAATCCTGGAGTGTCATCTCCTGACAAAAACCACCGGCTCTTCAAGACTCTTGGGCCCAAACAATAGTCTCTGGATGACCTGCAGTCTATACGCTGCTCCTCTACTCACAAGATCAACCAAGCCTTGACCTCCTTCATCTCTTGGTGAGAAGAGAACACTTTGAGGGATCCAATGTAGGTTGTCCCAGAACAAATTGACCATCTCTCTTTGAAGATTCGGTAGTAAACCAATAGGGGGTCTCCACACGCCAGCTTGTGCCATATAGAGGATCCAGCAAGCTGTTAACTATAAGTGTGCGGCCTCTATACGATAACTGGGGAAGAAACCATTTCCATTGTTGTAGAAGTCCTTGTATTTTCTCAAGCGTGTCATTCCAGTTCTTCTGAACACAGTCATCTTCACCAGAGGTATTTCAAGCCTCCTTTCTTCCATGTCAAACCTCCAGGTAACTTGGGAGGGACACCGCTCCAGCTGCCCACAAGCAGGGCTTCACTCTTTCCCTAGTTGACTTTAGCAGAGGAGATCTTCTGAAAATCACTTACAATAAAATCCAGTTTCTGAATATCTTCCGCATTCGATATGAAACAACAACATCATCAGCACAAGCAGAAAGATGCAGAGAAACGTCACAATGAGGAACACGCACACCCTTTATCTCAGAGCTTAGTTTATTCAGCACAGGTTGGATAGGCAGTGTGTACAACATCCCCGACACAGCACATCCCTGTCTAACTCCTCTCTGTACTGTAAAAGCAGCGCTCAGACCACCGTCGACTTTTAATACACTTTGAATGTCTCTGTACAAAACATTGATCATATTTACAGAAGCTGCGCTCAAACCAAACATTTCTAAAAGCTTTATTAAATATTCATGTTGTATACGGTCAAACGCTTTCTCTTGCTCTAAAGAGATCAGTCCACAATTAATACCCAATTACTTCTAAAACATCTCTAACCAAATAAATATTGTCAAAAACTGATCTATTCGCTATACAATAATGTTGATCTTGGTGTATTACTTGACCTATTACCTTACTCAATCGTGTAGCTGATGCCTTTGACAGTATTTTATAATGGGTGCAGTAAAGTGATGCTGGTCTCCAGTTGCTTCTTCTTTGCAAGTCTCCTTTATTGGTAACACAGTAATTACAGCTCTTCTGCAGCTTAATGGGAGTAAACCTTTATTCAAACTGTCATCAAGAATCAAAAGAACATCATCACCTATCACAGACCACAAAGATTTACAGAAATCTACTGGGATTCATCAATAGCTGGAGTCTTTCCACTTCCCATACTCATTACCGCTGTGTATAATTCACTCTGTGACGATGAGAGCTCAAGCATGGCATTAGAGTCTTCATCAGTGTTTGGGAGATCTTTAACTTCTATATGATCTGTATAATTGTGAATAAAAGTGAACAGCATGTTTACGTATGTCACTGGATTATAAAGTTCCTCTCCTGCATTATTGTTTAGTGAATGAATAATTCCACTTTGGCCATTTTTCTGTTCTAGACTAATAAAGCTTAGAAGGAGCCTCCATTTGTGTGATGTTTATTAAACCTGAATGAATGAATGCTCCTTGTGCTTTCACTCCTCAAAGATCAGCCAGCAAATCTGTGTTTGATTTCCGGGTTTCAGATTGATCTCTGCTTGTAGCTGCTGTTGTGTTAAACAGGTCTGTTAGTTCATCCTCTCGTTTCTTCATGGATTCAGGAACTCCTTTAGTGACAGTAAAAGTGTTTTCTTGGCATAATTGTTTAATGTGAATCTTGCCACAATCCCACCATTGCTGCAGTGAAGAATAAAGATGTTTTTCTTCTTTAAAATTCCCAAAAATAAAGAAAAGATTTCAATAAATGTCTCATCTTTTAAAAGGGACGTATGAAAATGCCAATAGGCACTCCTAATCTCCACAGAATGAACAATTATAGTACAAATAACAGAAGAGTGATCTGAAAACCCAACAGGAATTATTGTACAATCTTTGACACAATCTGCTTGAAAATGAAACATGTAAAATCTATCAAGCCTTGCCATTGAAATAAAATGATTCTTACTATGTGCCCAAGTGTGCTGTCTATTTTCATGATGATCATTCCTCCACACATCGCATAAATCAAACACTCTTACTCATTGTGGAAGCACTTTTAGTGAAGCAGGATGTGTTTCTGAGTGATTTGGATCTCTCTTCTCATTCTCTGTGCTGTTCAAATGAAAAACTCTTCTGATTTGATATCTTTAAGGACAGCACTAAAAGCATTGGAGAAATCTATTCTTTCATCTGCTTTTGTAGGAGCGTAAATATTTAAAGAAGTCGTTAAAATATTCTCAAGTTTTGCTTTAATTTGTAATAAACGTCCTTTGACTATTTCTTTCTCTCCACATAGAATTGGTGAGAACTGCTGTGAAAGCAATAGAGCTCCTCCTCCACTATTAGAGGACATGTGACTCATGAACACTTGAGCATCTCATTCTGTTCTCCAGTCTATTTCATTAAATAAAGCACTCTGAGACTCTTGAATGAAGGTCACATCAATACGTTTCATCTTTATAAACTCAGACAGACACATTCTCTTCTGACTGTTTCTAGCAGCATTCAAGTGTAGAGCTCCAATCTTAATGTCTCTCATAAATGATAGAAACAGTCAAAAACAGAAGAAGCTATCACACCATGTCCTGTTCTTCATCTTCACGCATTTGTTTTCTCATTTTTCTCATGGATTTTCTAAGACGGTACACGTCCTTATCACAGAAAGCTCCTTCCTTCATGCACCTCTTTACATCTCTTATAAGAGCAGATGGATCTGGACAATAGTCTTCAGCTTCAGTCTCTTTGTTTCTCTTGAAAGCTGAGTTAGTTGTTCAGTGTTGTACACCACTGCTGCTCTTCATCCTCATTTAGTGATGAAGAAAAGAGCAGCCTGAATCATTGGAGTCTGAAGAATCGCTGTCAATGTCTGAAACTGCACTTTCAGTCTCGCTCTTGTCTTCTTTGGTCTGTGTTATTGTCATCTTACCTCTGCCTTTTCTCCTTTTTATTGGAGCTTTGAAAAATGCCTCAGTTTGCATTTCCGCTTCATTTCCAGCCTCGTTGCTTTTTCCAGTGACTGCTATATTTTCTGTCAATACTGGCGTAACACTGTGACCATTCATGCCATCTATCTCAGAATGAACTGAAGCAGGTACAACAGAAGCGCCTGCAACAATTTGAGCCAGAGTCAATGTATTTGATTCAGACTCTACTGCCACCTCAGAGACATCAGCAGAAGATGCCACAGTCTCTGCAGCAGTGCAGCATCTACCTGCACTGAAAAAAGTGATTTTTGAGAGCGGTAAATATAATCTGTGAAAACCATATAAAATTTACTTGATTATTGCAGCCAACCAAGGAATTTAAAAGTAATGGGTAAATTCTACATATGCTACCCATTCGTCAACAGTAACAATCATCACATTGATAAAGGCAGTAAAGTATACCCTTAAACCGTGAGTTTTTTGCTTGAAATTGCGCATGCGTCAGCCCGCGTTTTTGAGTGACTGGGCGACGCTGGATCCTCTCAACGGCTGCCATCGAACAGCAGAAGTTAAGGTAAGCTCAATTTAAGGTCATTTTTGAAATTATGAGATATTACACATCACTTTTATTCTGCGTTCATTTGTTTAAAATGTCATTACTTGAAATTAAAGTTTGAAACTGTCGCTGGCGTCACCATGGCCCGGCACACACCAAGCCAACAGCCGGCTGTTGAGCAACGTCTGCCCGTCGGTCAGGCAACTTGGTATGTTGTGTTTCTTGCGTCGGTTTGATGTGTTCAAATACACAAACTGACCCCAGGCTAGAGGTCTGCATTCCTGCGGCTGTTTCGCGGAACCCGACCGGTTTTCTTGAGCACGGGAATAAATTTCCAGATAAAACGCAGTAACGTTAGCGGTCGGTAACTCTGGTGTAATTTTAACCGGAGCGGGTGGCCTAACTATATAGCGCTCCCGAGGGAGAGAGAGAGAAAGAAAGAGGGCGCATTCGCCGTGCTGTGTGTGGGTGTGTGTGTGTGTGTGAGTGAGAGAGAGAGAGAGAGAGAGAGAGAGAGAGAGATTACATTTGAATGAGAGAGAGAGAGAGAGAGAGAGAGAGAGAGAGAGCGTTAAAGAGCGCATCCGCCGTGCTGTGTGTGTGAGAAAGAAAGAGAGCGCATTCGCTGTGCTTTCTGTGTGTGTGTGTGTGTGTGTGTGTGTGTGTGTGTGAGAGAGAGAGAGAGAGAGAGAGAGAGAGAGAGTGAGTGAGTGAAAGAGCGCATCCGCCGTGCTGTGCGTGTGTGTGTGTGTGTGAGAGAGAGAGAGAGAGGGAGAACAAGAGAGAGCGCTACTGCTTTGCACTAACGTTACTTCCCTTTTGTCTTGTTTGAAACATAAAAACAGTACCTCTGTATCCCATTTTTAAAAAATTGTGGGATCAGTTAAAACATTTTAGAATAATTTTTTTTATCTTATATTTGGTATTTTTTTAAACATCAGTGTTTAATAATTTTTTTATAATCTTGTAATATGGTATATGAGGCATATTACATCTATGAAGCTAAGCATAGATATTAATATATGTAATTGCAATGCCTTTATTTTAGTGAGTTAAGTACACATAACACATCATTTCTGCATAACTGACCTTTGTCAGACAGACTGCCTTGATCAGAGGAGCACAGATAAACTACTGTATTTATTTCCCCAATTGATCGCCATTCTGCAATTAGTTTTTTTTAATGCCTGGGGTCATAATTCATTTTGCATATTAAACAAACACCTGAATAACCACCAGAGGTGATCATTTACATTATATTGTGATAAACACAAAATCAACTGTACAAAATCTAACCCAGGTACATGTCTGATCATTTCTTTTGTGTAATTTCTGTTTTAATTTCTGTTGCAGGCAGAGTCTGTGTATGTGGACACTCACTATTTGACCCTTTCTTCAGTTTCTCTTGTCTGTCCTCCACAAGCAGAGACTCACTGATAGACAGCTGTTACCCATTCTAGGCCTGACACATCCAAACACGACCACACCGCAAGTGTATCCTTTACAGGTATGCAAGTTTTCCAAATAAAATAAATCGCATTGTCCTCAAAGGTGTAGTTACCTTAACCAAAGTCCTCAGTTATGGGAAAAAATTGTAATACTTATTATCCTCCTTCTTCTTTCCTCATCTACCTCTTCTTAAAAAAATGACAATCAGATTATTTCTTAAAATTTCTGCTTCATTAAATATCCGTTTATTGCTTTGGCAGAACAATATTGAAGCAAACATATGCAAGTAAGCTCATCAACTATTAATAACCTGTCTCAATTTCTTTTCTTTCTGTCTCTACAGCTAAAGAAACACACTACAATCAACAATGGCGGTCCAGTTAAGAGTAATTTTAGAAGAACACAACATTCAAAAATTGAAACTTCCAACAGGAATTCCAAATACATTGGAAGATCTTGTTTCCATAATTACTGCAACTTTCCAATTGCATGGGGAAATTGGACTACTATACCAAGACAGTAACTTTGACAATCAGTTTTTCAGTGTCACCTCAACTGCTGACTTGCATGACAAGGCCACTGTTAAAGTGATCCTAAAAGAGCCGACAATCACCCTTGACCTACACCCAGTATTTGAATCATCTACATTGAGTACAGTGAGCACCCATCCTGCTAGTACTGCTGAAACGGACATCTGCCCTGGAGATCATGATGCATCCTCAGAGGTGTCAAACTGCGAATCTTCAAGTTCCAGTGATACCATTATTCTTCCTGATTCATGTCGCTCTGCTGCATGGCCAGTGCCATTCCAAGTACCAGAGTTTTCCAGAGACATAGAACTAATCCTTGCAGAGGCAAACAACTCGTATCATGCCACTGGAAGACACTTCATGGATGCCAGTATTAAATCAGCAATAATGCAAGAGCTTGCAAAAGTAATTTTTTCATACACCGCTTACCCAACCAATGAGCAGATCCTCTCAGTAGCTGAAGCCTTGGTTTCTAAGTTTCCGTGTCTTAGGGAGCCAGGTTCATTTGCGGGATTATATGGCTGGCAGCAGCGCATAAAAAACAAGATGCACAATTACCGTGCCAAGCTAAGATCTCGAAAATATTCTTACCCGGAAATTGAAATCAACACCTTAAAAAGGAAGCATCCCGCTGATGTAGGGCCTTTAAAAAATATAAAAAAGGCCAAAAAAGCAGAGGTTAATTACCTCCCTCCACACCCTACTGGTGAAAGCCAAGAGACACTGGAGAAAGAGAGACTTGAATTAATTTGTGAAATTACAAAGAAAAACAATGCAAAGATAATTGCAGATAAAATGAATAAAACCTTCTCTAGCCGAAGAATTGAAGTGGTCAGCCTCAGCCCCTCTGTTGATGTGTTTAAAGAAAGGTGGCCAGCATTATTCACTGAGGCTCAGGTGAGAATTTTTCTTTTTTTTCCCCCCACTAAGATACTTTCATGTGATTACTATGAGATCTGGTCTGTCATTTAACATATAATTTTTGTTCTTTTTACTTCCTAGATCAAGGAGGAGTTCAGACGCATCACAACGGTTTCCTTGGAGGAGACATTCCTGCGGAAGCTTGATGAGTACACACCTGGTCTTTTGCGGCTAATGCGTGCCAAAGGAGGAGCAGCTGGTTGCAAGATGCGTCCTCTGCTGGACAGTTCAAATGTATGTTATTTTATTTTTTCATAGATATATAATTATTAATATGAGGGAATTAAAAGTTAAATTATTTGTAAACAATTGCTTTGTTGTGTTAAGTTGAGCTCCTTACCAACCTAAACTAACTTTTAACATCAGTGTGTGAATTCAGTCTTATCCATCTATTTTCTTTGCTGCTTTATCCGGGTCAAGAGAAGCTTAAGCTAACCCAGCATTTATCAGGCGAAGGGGCAGGGTTCTCCCTGGACAGGTCGCCAGTCTATTGCAGGGCCGGAATTCAGTCTTAGTACATGCAAATAACCCCCCACTCTGCTAAATTGTATCTCCCTACAGACACAGAACATTGAGGAAAAAAGAGATGCTGTTGTCTGCTGCCTCATTAACTACCTCGGTGAAAGACAAGAAGATCTTTTCCATGAATGGCAGGTATGTCATATGGATAACATATTCTTGATTAACTCAAGGGATCCTCCTCTTATATCTCCCTTTTCCTTTTGTCTTCTACTCCCTTCTGCTCTCCTTTAGATAAACTGAAATATATTGAAAGAGCATCTTGAAATAAAATTGTGTGTGCTTTTTGTTTCTTTCTTTTTAACACTTAGGAATGTGAGGAGTACACAGACAAAACAATGAAGGTGATTGTGAAGCACAATGTCATGGCTGAGGAGGACGATTTGTCTATTGTGATCGAGGGAAACCAAGTGATGGAAGGATGTGGAAGCCGAACAAAGGCATGCATACTGCTGATGGGACTCATATATGCAATCAACATTGAATATCCAAAGGAGCTGAAGAACACATTTGAAGCTTTTCAAAAACTTTTTTTGGAAATTGATGGGGCAAAACTTCTGAAGAAAGTCCACAGCCTCAAAAATAAGCTTATGCAGTAGACATTTCTCTCCTTGTTTAAAGGGGATTCTTTGTTTGGACATACCTTGATGGAGTTGTAATGGACTGTTTTATATTTTTCTTCTCTTCCCTCATTTGCTCCACATACAGACACAGACCCATCCACTGTTTCTCAGCCCTCTCCATTGCTCTGTGTTTTCCCCCATATTGACAGAAAAGGAATACTAATAGATAGTGGCCTGAACAATTTTGATCTCACCTACCCTCTTCCCCATTTGTTTGCTTATTTCATTCTGATCCTATCTGCGAGAGTGAGAGTAAGGACAAAAAAAAAAAAAATTATGGTATTTTGTTTTTCTTTTATCTTTTTTTATATTTAATACTGTACATGCACAGAAAAACGAGGTTGTGTGTGTGGTTTTGCCTTTTAAAATATAATAAGTGGCCTCTGAAAGAGTTGTATGCGAGTAGCCAATTATTCAGAAACAACATTTGAAAATTATCTTAGTGAGCTATAAAACAGGTTTATTTGTTCATTATTGTGTGAAGCTGTTGCACTTTATTTAGCACTTTATTCTGTGTTTTTAGATACAAGAAAATCTTGATGTGATTGATCATTCAGCACTGCTCTGATTTCCTCACTTCTTTTTTATTTTCCTTTTTTTGCTCCCCTCTCTCCTCACTTTTCTTTTCTTCTCTGATCTAGATGTGTTTTATTATCCAACATTATTGAAACAACATTTGAAACTGTTGTCTTAATGAGTTATAAAACAGGTTTATTTGTTCATTGTTGTGTGAAGCTGTTATACTTTATTTAGCACTTTATTCTGTGTGTTTTGATAATTTGGTGCATCAGTGCTGCATATAAGCAAGACTGTTCAGTTATTTTGTTTTATGAATGTATATGGATAACAGACCACTGGTCAGTTACTGTTGTGTAAATCTGAAAAGACACAAGTTTAGTCTAAGAGTTTAGATAAAAGAAAATCTTGATGTGATTGGACATCCAGCTCTGCTCTAATCTCCTCACTTCTCCTTTTTTTTCCCTTTTCTTTGCTTACTTCTTTTCTGCTCTGATCTGGATGTCCTAAAACAGGGAAATGTTTTATTATCCAACATTATTGAAATATTTGATAGATCAGCGAGTTATAAAACATGTCATTACTTGAAATGTTGTGTAATGCTGTTGTGCTGCACTTTATTTTAAGTGCGTTTTCTGATTTTTTGGAATAAAAACATTGAGTTGATAACCAATTTAAATGTCTTTATTGTAGAGGTAGATTTTACCTACTCTGAATAAGTAATTGTTATTAGGTAACTGATATTAATAAACTTCGATTTAAAGAGATAGTTTTTACCTAATAAGTAGGTGTTGAATATATACATAAATGTGAGGTATTTTTTACCCAATTTTTGTAGTATTTAATAGCTTTTTACTTCAGATAGTTTATACTCAATATATGGGATTAAATCTACCCAGCCAAAGACGATAGTTTATACTCAATGTATGGGATTAAATATACCCAGCCAAAGTCAATAGTTTATACTCAATATATGGCATTAAATATACCCAGCCAAAGTCGATGCAAATTGTTACCTCAGATTTATTGGGTAAATTCTATAGATTAGTTTTTACAGTGTGCTTTCAATCTGGGTGTTTTCCTAAGGCACTGAACACGACTCTTCCAAACACCGAACATGCGCTCGACTAAAGCCCTTGTGCGCATATGAGCCTGGCTGTAGCTGAAACCCTTCTGAGCATGCCCACTGTCACCAAGCAAAACTCCATTATGATCTCTTCTGTCAAACTGAGTATACAGAGATGAGCTGAGGAGGATCATGAGTTGCACATTTCCACCATGCAGCAATGTTTGAGAGCTCTAACTGGGGAGTTCATACACCTCGGGCATTGATGGAAACCCAGTTCTTTTGGTTCCTGTATTCCTCCGCATCTGGAGTAGAGGGACACTTAATGGGAATATGGGTTCCCTCTATGCAACCGATGACTCCTGGAACATTTCTATATTCATTGAACAGTACCTTGTAGTTAGCCTGGGTTCCAGCATCAGGGTGGTTTACGTGATGTGCTGTTAATTCACAAATGGTTTACTTCATGCATCTCGAACACTTAATTCATCAAAACCTTGCACTGGGTCACTTCTGTCTGCAAGAACTTGCCTGGCTGGTGGAAAGCGCTGATCATCATTGACAGAGTTCAGGTAATCCATGTGTCCTCCAAATGAAATGAATCTGAAGTTAAACCTGCCTCCTGATAGATTTAATTTAAGCCTCAGTTTAGTCCTGAAGTTGCTCTAGTGTTCCTCCAGGAAATCAGCCTGTTCAGTTCTGGACTAGACTAAGTCTTAGACTTTTAAAACCGTGACAGAGAAAGCACATTTCTGTTAGTCTGATCTAAATGGCCATTTCAGTCTAGGACTACGCTTAATCTTGGTCCAGGAAACCACCTCTTAATAAAGTAAAGGAAAGCCATGTTAAAATATTACAGATATATATTAGCCATGTAATGATTTATGTGTTAGATTTGTAAAATGAGTCAGACACTATTATTAAATGACTGTTTCAGTTGTGATTACACTAAACTATTCTGGTTTCTCGTGATCTCATTATTATATTTCAGTGTTCTGTAAATTGATCATTATAACTGATTAAGATAATCTTGTTTATGGATTGTGAACTAAAACTCTTACACTATTTGGAAAACATCACATTCACTAAACACAATGTGCAAACTGATCCTGAATCTGTCAACTCTTTTCCACCCATCTAAAGGTTTTAATCATTCCCTGATTTCAATACAGAGTTACTGTAAAGATCTATTCAGATGATTAAGTTATCTGTATTTAATTTAACATTCCCTTTATAATGATTTGTGTATAACTATGCATTTACTTATGTTATTTCTCTTTAAACAAATAATAAAAAGAACAAATAAATGAATAAAAGCCGCTAAGTAAGATTTTTTACTGATAATAATAAATCATTTGTCACAACCAAAACACATCCACCCCGTCTTCCAGTCTCTGAGGAAAATTATTCATATTTTTATTGACTTTTTATCCTGAATTTTGAAAAATGACCATAAAAAAATAGTATTAAACATCTGTACTGTAATAGAGAGTATTGATAAACAGATATATTGATTAAAATAAGTTTGGAAACCCCTTCAGAAATAGAGAGATAACACATGTACATTCAAATTATGTGCTGCAAACAATAAATAAAAGACAAACTACAACATTTGAACTGAATGTAATGCTGTTTAATGGTTTTCTTGATTTGTCCTCTGTTTAAACATTATTCATTTATATATAAATCTCTAATCTTATTTTTTTTAGGTTCAACATTGCTGTAAATATTCATCAGAGACCTCTCAGATTTCATCTTTAATACCTTCTCTAAATCTTGCTTCAACACACTCGTGCTCAGAGAATCTGCACAGATATCTTCAACTCCTGTGCTTTGTGTGTCGTCTTCAGGACACGCCCATCGTCAGGAGAGTCTCATGAATATTCATGTCAGTGTCACTCAGTGGAGCCAATAATATTTCAGGATCTACCTGTAGATCACACAGGTGTGTTTTAGTGAAGTGAAAGAGTGAAAGAGTGAAAGAGCTCAGATTGTGTTCCTGCTGCACAAGAGCGTCTGTACTTCTGCATGTGAGTTTAACACTTCTACATTACGCTGATTTGTGGAGATGATGAAGGGTTTATATGTGTGAGTGTGATTTAAATGTCTGATCCTGAAGATCAAATCCTCAAACACAGATTAAACACTGAGTCAAGCACGCTCATTTAAACACTGTGTCTAAAAGCTTTATTTTTAATCCCTTTAAAGTGTTTGTGCTCTTCTATATCAGACTGACTCAATAGTGTCCAATAATTCAGCATTAAATATAACTCTAAACATTCAGAGTCACCAAATCAAAAGTAAAGTTAAAGCAGACCTTCCAGTTGAACAGGAAGAAAAGCTGAAAACAACAAGCTAACGATCCTTAAACAACACTGCATTTAACCTTTGACCGTCAGAGTAACTCATTAACCAAACAGCCTCTTTAGTATAGAGACATTTTAATACTCACTAAATCAACAATTGGCTGAACCTGAACTTCTCTTGATAAACTCTATATAACATGCATTTACCTTAAATCAAATGTGAAACAGCGGAGATGTCAGATCAGGGTTAAACCAACTGCATTCATGTTAAGGACTATATATATATATATATATATATATATATATATATATATATATATATATATATATATATATATATATATATATATATATATATATATGTATGTGTGTGTATGTATGATTGTTTGCTGAAAGCTCTGCTAATGTCTGCATTGGTGTTTTAGCTGCAGTATGGCAGAGGAGCGAGTAAAGGACTCTCTCTCAGAGAAACACAGGTATTGACTCTGTTTTTACACCATTATTTCAACATGACAACAGACAGACCTTCAGTCAAGTATTAGTCTGTGCTGAATTAAACTGAACAAACTCATATTTGTCTGATAAACTCTTGTAAAGGAGACTGAAGTTTGTCCTGCAGTTTATTCCTCTGGTGTGTTTGTGTGTTCAGTGTGAGATCAGGATCACGTGTGTCCAGCTCTGTGTTTCTGAAGAGTGACTGCTCTAAAGATGGTCGTCCTCCAGACCTCAGAGAGAAAACACCATCATCAGTCAAAAGGTATTTAGTGTTTTACATTATTGAACACACTTGGACCGTATTGAACATGTTATTGTGAACCAACAATCCAGAAAATATAGTCATTAGTAAATGAATCAGTTGTTTGGATGAATCAAATGACTCAATGACTTTTGGTGAATTTAGACATTTACAGACAGCTAGTGATGGTTTTAGTTTCTTATTCAGAACATCTTTTATACAGGCAAGGGGACAAAACAAGCAATCAATCATAATCAAGAGTAATCCACAAAGAGTAATCCAATATCCAGACAGCTCACAATAAACACAGAAGATTAAAACACAGACCAGCGAAACACGCTCTGAGTGTACATGAACGAGTAACACACCGCTAATCCACAAGAGTACTCCAGTAAACAGAGCTGATGGCTGATTTTGGAGCGCTGCTTCATGAAGCTTCAATACCTTTACATTTATTTTGTTGTAAATCAGTGGATCAGAGCATTTGACAGATCTATTGACAGCTCAGTTTAGCCAGTTCTGGAAAATGTTTGGTCGTCTCACACATCTTCTATTAAAGGATTATGGGGCCACTGTGCTCTGAGGAACCTTCAGTGCAGCAGAAATGTTTCTGTAACCTCGGCCAGATCTGTGTCTTGCCACAATTCAGTCTCTGAGCTGTTCAGGCAGTTCCTCTGACCTCATGATTGTCATTGGCTCTGAGATGCATTGTGAGCTGTAAGCTCTTATATAGACAGGTGTGCGGCTTTAATCAAGTCCAATCAGTGTAATCAAACACAGCTGGACTCAACTGAAGGTGAAGAACCATCTCAAGGAGGATCAGAAGAAATGGACAGCAGCTGAGTTCACAGCAAAGAGTCTGAACCATGTGATATTTCAGCTTTTCTTTATTAATAAATCTGCAAAAACGTCTACAGTTCAGTGTTGTTCTGTCAGTATGGGCTGCTGTGTGGACATTAATGAGGAAACAATGAACTTAAATGATTTTAGCAAATGACCACAACAGAACAAAGAGTGGGTCTGAATACTTTCTGTACGCCCTGTAAGTCTAATCTGTTTAACAGACCTGATCAGCCTGACCTTGAGCTAAGAGTTACTTTGTGCTAGTTTGGTGCCTGGTGAAATGTGTTTTTTTTTTTTTCAATAATTGTCTCATCTGTCAGTCTTAAGACAAGGTGTACTAAGGAGACTGAAGTTTGTCCTGCAGTTTATTCCTCTGGTGTGTTTGTGTGTTCAGTGTGAGATCAGGATCATGTGTGTCCAGCTCTGTGTCTCTGAAGAGTGACCGGTCAATGGGTTATCCACCACCAGACCTCAGTGAGAAAACACCATCATCTGCCCGAAGGTATTTTGTGTTTTACATTATTGATCACACATGGATTGTTTCAGGCATATTATTGTGAACCAACAATCCAGTAAAGAGAATCACTTCTGAATGAATCAGTTGTGTGAATGACTCAATGACTTTGACTCATTTACAGACACCTAGTGGCAGATTTAGTTTCTTATTCAGACAATCTCCAGTGGATCTTCCAGGTAGGAAAAACTCATTTATATTCATATTTTAATTGTAAATATAACACAGAAAATGTTTACTGGAAAAGATCCTGCTTCTGCAACACATTTCATTTGTAACTGTTATTTTTCATGTAATTAAAGATGTTAAGAATTAAAAAGTATTTGTTAAGTGAGGAATAATTGACTGCAGTTCACTGAATTATTCGCAAGTAGTTCACACACATTACACATTTATTATGTATTATTTTCTAATAATTCAACAGACCAGAGTGGATTATTCTGCAATTTTTATTAGATGTCTGAACAATGATAGCCAGACCAAAAAAAGGCTAAATTTAAGCTGATGAACCTAAAAATCTACTAAACATCTAACTATAGTCCAGAACTAGACTAGTCATCAAATACACAGATCAGACAGATTCACACTGCTGCATATCTCATGACTAGTCTAGTTTTGGGCTGTTGGTAAACATCTATTAGACTTCTTTTAAATATAAATGTAATAATTGAGATCTGTTTGCTGGGATGCTGATGTTCCCACAGCTAAAGCCGCCATGTTGTGTTCCAGACATTTGTCAGGTTTTTGTCCTCAAACTTCTCCTGTGTGTGAAACTAGTTTCTTACAAATCCAAAGCTTTCTGTGTGTTTTGATGTGATGTTTGACTGTGGAGTTACTGGAATCATTCAGTGTAGAGATATGAAACTGTCATGTGCTCAAAACCTGCCAAATCTGCTTTAGCTGTGTGTTTATCTGAAAATAACAACACCTTACAAAGTTTATCAGCCAATCAGAATCAAGCGTTCAACAGACTCATATTATAATGTCTTTTTGTCTTTATTGAGTAGTTTGTGGACGTACAACTGTATGTTAATGAATGTTTTATTTAAATATTGATCTTCTCTTTTCTTCAATCATAGAATCTTGAGAGCAAAATGATCATATTTCTGAACAATCAACTGGAAAACTTTAGGAAAATCTTACAAGACAAAAACAGACACGAGTTTGTAAAGGAGTTTAATGAGGACAGAAGCATTATCACAGAAGCAGCTCTTGATCTCACACTCTTCTTCCTGAGAGAGATGAAGCAAGATCAAGCTGCGTATACTCTCCAGGGTAAGACCTCTGTCAAGAATCTGTCAGACTGTCACTTACAAATAAGTCAAGACTAAATCTCTCTGTTTCTTTGCTCCTGTGTTTAGGCGAGCTGTTCTTCAATAATCAGCTTAAATGTAGCCTGAAGAAGAAATATCAAAGTGTGTTTGAAGGAATTGCTCAGCAAGGAGACTCCACACTTCTGAATAAGATCTACACAGATCTCTACATCACTGCGAGTGAACAGGTCAACACTGAACATGAGATCAGACAGATTGAAGCTGCTTCCAGACGTCATCAGTCACTAGAGATACAGGTTGAATGCAAACATTTGTTTGAAGCAGCTGAACAAGACGAGCAGATCAGAACTGTCCTGACAAAAGGAGTTGCTGGCATCGGGAAATCAGTCTCTGTGCAAAAGTTTGTTCTGGATTGGGCTGAAGGGAAAGAAAATCAAGACATCAGCTTCACATTTCCTCTTCCATTCAGAGAGATGAACTTAAAGGAGAAAGAAAGACAAAGTTTAAAAGACCTCATAACTCAGTTTTTCCCAGAGACTAAAGGACTGAACCTTACAAGAAGCACACGATTCAAAGTCCTGTTCATCCTTGATGGATTGGATGAATGTCGTCTTCCTCTGAACTTTGCTGGTAATGAGACGTGTGGTGATGTATCTTCAGCAGTCTCTCTGGATGTTCTCCTGACGAACCTCATCAAGGGAAATCTGCTTCCTTCTGCTCTCATCTGGATCACCAGCAGACCAGCAGCTGCCAGTAAGATTCCTGCTGACTGTATCGACCGGCTGACAGAGATACGAGGATTCAATGATGCCCAAAAGGAGGAGTACTTCAGAAAGAGACTCACAGATCAGAATCAGGCCAGAGAAATCATTGATCACATTAAACAGTCAAAGAGTCTCTTTATTATGTGCCACATCCCAGTCTTCTGCTGGATTTCAGCCACTGTTCTCCAGAACATACTGAAACTGAAACACAGGGCTCATGCTGAAACACTGCAGGAATCTCCCAAGACTCTGACACAGATGTACACACACTTTCTCCGCTTTCAGATCCAGCAGAGCAGAAGAAAGTATGATGGAGAAAACACAGCAGATGTCTCCTGGGATCCAAAGCTCATCCTTTCACTGGGGAAACTGGCCTTCCAGCAGCTGGACAGAAACAATGTGATCTTTTATGAGAGCGATCTGAAAGACTGTGGCATTGACGTCTATAAGGCATCGGTGTACTCAGGCATGTGTACCCAGATCTTTAAGGAGGAGACGGGAATCATTCTTGGTACCATGTACTGCTTTCTTCACTTGAGCATTCAGGAGTTCATTGCAGCCCTTTATCAACATCTGATTCTAGACAATGACAAGACACAAGCAGAAAACAGCAGAGATGAGTCCATGATTGATTCCCTGAAGACTGCAGTGGACAAGGCTCTGGAAAGTGAGAATGGACATCTAGACCTTTACCTTCGCTTCCTTCTCGGTCTGTCACTCCAGTCCAGTCGACAACTCTTACGAGGCCTGTTGACACAGCAGGATGACAGAGACCAGAGCAAAGAGGAAATAATTGCCTACATCAAGCAGAAACTTGAAGGGAATCTGTCTCCAGAGAGATCCATCAATCTGTTCTACTGTCTGAATGAACTGAACGACCAAACTCTGCTGAAAGAGATTCAGTCTCACCTCAGTAGAGGAAGTCTGTCATCTGCTCGCCTTTCACCTGCCCAGTGGTCTGCTCTGGTCTTTGTGTTGTTGACCTCAGAGGAGGAGCTGGAGGAGTTTGAGCTTCACAAATTCCAGAGATCAGACGAGTGTCTCATCAGACTATCAGCAGTCATCAAAACCTCCAGAAGAGCTCTGTAAGTCAAAGTGCTTCATTCTTTCATCTGTAGGAGTCCATCTATTATCCCAAAGATGAAACTAACAGCATGGTCAAAAGTTAAATAAATGTAAGCTTTTCTAGTGCTTCTGAAAAACATTTTATTTATTAGAATTTATTTATATTTGTTTTTTTTAGCTCTGAATTTAATCTGCCTCCAATTTTAAGTGATCCTAAAATTTAGCCTGTATTTCTAATTGTAAGAACGGATAACATTCATCATTTATGACTTAATTTAGAGTTTAGATTTATAGAGTTTAGATGTTCCAATACTCTTCAGTTATGCGTTCACTAGGGACCAAACATCACTCAGACTTTCACAGTCCGGGTTTTGCGTGTCTTCTCACGGACAGTATGTCAACATCCTAAAGTTAGTCAGAGGAAGTTGAGTTAGCTAATACTTAAATATTCTGGTTGCAAATTGCTCACTCATCCAAGTTGACTTAGCCACTTCTAGACAACTTGCTAATTTCAGTGATTAGATGATTAAAGATCTCCATGCTGTCGTGTCAAAACGGCTCTGTACAGTCAAATGTGTCTCTGGAATCAAAAGTCTAACCATGTCACATCATAAAGGTAGCGCAGACTCCACGTAATCTACTGGATATAAATGATTTCAGCAGGTCGCACACCAGAAGTGTCGCTCGGCGTCGTGCAGCGCCATGCATTTTAATATTCTAAACATAGGTTTCTATCAGGGTACACACCGGCGCTGCAACTCGACTACTGTCGGCAGCGCCCAGCCACGACTCAGGTCGCAGTTCATATTATAGTCGCCCCACAGAGCGCCATCTGATCAGTTTCATGTTAAATATTATGTGAATGTGCGCGTCTGGTGTGTAATACTTTATACTGGCATGTGCGCGCCGTGTCGTGGCGCTTCTGGTGTGCGACCTGCTTTAGGGTGCTTTCACACTAGCACTTTCAGTCCACACCTGGGTTTGTTTGACGTCATAGTACAGTACATTTAGCTAGTGTGAACATGTTTTCTGAACTCGGATGCGCACCCATGAACCGTACCTGAGTCCGCCTGAAAGAGGTGGTCTGGGGTACGGTTCATGTGAATTCTGGTACGGTTCACTTCTGATGTGAATGCAATCGTACCAAATAACGGAAGTGAACCGCCAACTGTACAACTAACTATCGTTCTCATAATGTTCGTTCGTGTATGTGTATGTGTGTGTGTGTGTCACGTTTCGTATCTTGGTGACAAGTGTGACTGAGACAGGGCAAACACAGTGATACTCAGTGATGTTTGCTTGTCTCCTCCAAAAACAGCTCCTGCAGACACTGTGTGATGTTCTGAATGTTTATAATATGTTTGCGGCAGATAGACGCGAGTCGCTTACTGTTTATACAAAACCAAACGACTCAGTAAAAGCAGAATGACCACGATGAGCGGCGCTTGCTTGCGTCACCTTCACTTAGAAATGGCCGTAAACAAAACAGCAGCTTGATGACGCAATCGTACCTGGTTCAGAAGGAAAAAAGACAGCGTGAACACAAACCAACCGAGGAGGTGGCAAGGGGGGACAATCGAACTTGGGTACGGTCCAGGCAATTGAACCAAGTGTGAAAGCACCCTTAATGGTGCGTAAATGTTTAGGCAAGGCAATGCAAGGCAAGGCAAGTTTATTTATATAGCACATTTCATACACAGTGGCAATTCAAAGTGCTTTACATAAACAGGAATAAAAAAGACAAGTTTAGGAACATAAAATGCAGACAATAAAAATTATTAAAAACAGATAAAAACAAATTAAAATGAGTTAAAATAGGTTATAAAAGAATGAAAAAGAAAACGAAAAACATAATAGTGCGATCTGTCGGACGCAGCACAGTGCTCATTCAGTAAAGGCACAGCTAAACAGATGTGTTTTCAGTCTTGATTTGAATGTGCCTAATGTTGGAGCACATCTGGTCATTTCTGGAAGCTGATTCCAGCAGTGAGGAGCATAGTGGCTGAAGGCAGATTCACCCTGCTTTGATTGAGCTCTTGGAACTTCTAGTTTATATGATCCTAATGATCTGAGTGATCTGTTAGGTTTGTATTCAGTCAGCATATCTGTAATGTATTGAGGTCCTTGGCCATTTAGTGATTTATAGACCAGTAATAATACTTTAAACTCTATTCTGAATGTAACTGGCAGCCAGTGTAAAGACCTGAGGACAGGTGTGATGTGCTCTGATTTCCTGCTTCTGGTCAGAATTCTGGCTGCAGCATTCTGGATGAGCTGCAAGTGTCTGACTGTCTTTTTTGGGAAGGCCAGTGAGGAGTCCATTACAGTAATCCACCCTGCTGCTGATAAAAGCATGAACAAGTTTCTCTAAATCTTCACTAGAAACAAAGCATCTGATTCTTGCTATGTTTTTGAGATGATAGTATGCTGATTTACTGACTGCTTTGACATGACTGTTGAAACTCAGATCTGACTCCAGAGTCACACCAAGATTCTTGACCTTATTTTTTGTCGTTTGAGCTTTAGTGCCAAGGTACGCATTCACATTGAGAACCTCATCTCTGTTCCCAAACACAATCATCTCAGTTTTCTCTTTGTTTAACTGAAGAAAGTTTTGGCACATCCAATTGCTCATTTCATCAATGCATTGGCAGAGGGTGTCAATGGGGCTGTAGTCATTAGGCTGTAAGGCTAGGTAGATCTGAGTGTCATCAGCATAGCTGTGGTAGGAGATTTGGTTCTCTCATTATTTGGCTCAGAGGGAGCATGTAAAGGTTGAACAGGAGAGGTGCCAGAATCGAGCCTTGTGGGACTCCACATGTCATGGGTGTCCACCTCGACCTATGGTCACCTATACTGACATGGTAACCTCTACCTTCAAGGTAAGATCTAAACCATTTGAGGACCGTGTCAGACAGCCCAACCCAGTTTTCCAGCCTATCCAGAAGCATGCTGTGATCGACAGTGTCAAATGCAGCACTGAGATCCAACAATACCAGCACTGTTATTTTACCTGAATCTGTATTTAGGCGTATATCATTGATTATCTTTATAAGAGCGCTCTCTGTACTGTGATGTGCTCTGAAACCAGATTGAAAATTGTCTAAACACCCCCTGAAGTTTAAGAACTTGTTAACCTGGTTGAAAACAACTTTTTCAATGATTTTGCCAATGAAAGGGAGATTTGAGATTGGCCTGTAATTGCTCAATAGGGTGTTATCCAGGTTGCTCTTCTTCAAGAGGGGTTTAACAACTGCAGTTTTAAGTGAGTTTGGAAAAATCCCTGATAGAAGTGACGCATTTACCACTTTTAGAAGATCCATTTCTAAACAGGTAAACACCGTTTTGAAGAATGATGTAGGGAGCGTGTCAAGACTGCAGGTTGATGTTTTCACAACTTGCACAGTCTCTTCTAAGATTTTGCCATTAATTGCCATGAAATCAGACATAATGTCTGATTTCTTAAGTTGTGGTTGAGCTTGTTTGACATTAACACAACTTGACTGATTGGATGTGCTGATTGCCTTTCTGATATTATTAATCTTATCAGTGAAGAAATGAGCAAACTCATTACATTTGCTTTCAGAGAGGAGCTCACTTGGAATCTGACTGGGGGGGTTTGTGAGTCTCTCTATCGTTGCAAAGAGTGTATGAGCATTATTTACGTTGCTGTTTATAAGGCTTGAAAAGAAAGTCTGTCTAGCAGTGTTTAGTTCCATATTAAAGGCATGAAGACTGTCTTTATAGATATTATAATGGACTGCTAATTTCGTTTTTCTCCACATACGCTAAGCTTTTCATTATTTGTACTCTAGGTGACCTTGTCCAAGATCCCTTTTGCCTGCCAGTCATCTTCTTGACTTTAACAGGAGTGATGTCATTTATGACATTCTCAATTTTAGAATTGTGTTAAAGTACTATGACATTGATAAGCCAGTGACAATCCAAAGTGACGCCAGCAAAAACGGTCTGGCCTGTTGTCTGCTGCAGCAGGGACAACCTGTGGCATTTGCCTCGTGGGCACTCACTAGTACAAAGCAGAACTATGCCCAAATCGAAAAGGAATGCCTAAGCATAGTATTCGCATGTCAAAGGTTTCATCACTACCTTTATGGCAGGAAGTCAATCACGGCTGAGACCGACCATAAGCCCCTCACGACAATTTGTAAAAAAACACTATTAAGTGCGCCCAAACATCTCCAAAGCATGATCTTGCAACTACAAAACTATAACCTGAATGTCGTGTACAAGCCCAGCCCTGAGATGTACATAAGTGACACCCTGAGCAGAGCGGCGCTTCACAAACCGGTGTCCAACGAGCCCAGACTACTGTCACAGACGGTGAACGCCACGGACAGCTACGAGGCCGCGTTTACAATTGTAGATCAAGCGCTTCACCTCAACGTGACTGACGCCAGCCTTCGTAAAATTGTTAAAGAGACAAAATCGGACGGCACATTGCAGGAGCTGGCGAATATAGTGTTAGCAGGCTGGCCGGAGCGCAAAGAGGATGTGCCGCTCTCAGTACGCGAGTACTGGGCATTGAGAGATAAACTGAACATTCAGAATGGCGTACTGTTCAGAGGTCAGTGCATTATTCTACCTAAAGCACTGAGAGCCGAAATGTTGACTCGCATTCACGCAACTCATATCGGAGGTGAGGCCTGTTACAGACTGGCGAAGGAAACACTGTTCTGGCCGAATATGAGGAGCGAAATAAAGAATTATGTGACAAACTGCGCTGCATGTAACGAGTACGCACACAGACAACAAAAGGAAACAATGGTGTCTCACGAGATCCCGGTCCGCCCCTGGCAAATTGTGAGTATGGACCTGTATGCGTACAGTGGTAAAGACTTTCTTATCATTGTGGACCACTACTTTTTGGATTACTGGTAAATCGATCAGTTACCAGACTTGACAGCAGACACTGTCATCACGCGTTGCAAAGTTCAATTTGCACGTCACGGGCAGCCGGATAAAGTAATCACTGATAACGGACCGCAATTTGATTGTGAATCTTTCAGATGTTTTGCAAGACAGTGGGGGTTCGCTCATGTAGCATCCTCACCTCAGCACCCACAGTCTAATGGAAAGGCTGAGTCCGCAGTGAAGATCGTAAAATCCATATGTAAGAGAGCAAAACTCGATGGGTCAGACCCATGGCTTGCAATTCTACACTGGCGAAACACACCGACAGAGGGATTAGACAGCAGTCCCGCGCAACGACTCATGTCCCGTAGACTTAGGATGGGACTTCCGATGGCAAACAGTCTGCTTATTTCAAGCATGGTGGAGGGAGTTTCAAGGAAACTGAGATGGAAACGGCGCATGTCTAAATTCCAGTACGACTTAAGAGCCAAAGACCTCCCAGAGCTTAATGTTGGTGAATACATCAGAATGAAACCCCTACCTGGAGACCACACGGGCCTGTGGCGGAGAGGCCAATGTTTAGGAAAGGTGAATCCGCAATCTTATGTAGTTGATGTTGAGGGCACATGGTACAGGCGCAACCGCGTGGATTTGCGAAGAGCTGAGCGTTTTGACCAGTTTAATCATCAAGAGGATGAATCAAAGGAGAACAGCCAGGGCACTACAGGCGGCAGTGAAATAATAAACACAAGAGGGGAGAACACATCAGATATTATAGACTGTGAACCAGAGCAAGCTCAGGACCAAAGACTGACAGTGACCAACAAACTGTCACCACGGGAAGCGCCGATCATCACTCACAGCGGCGGTCAGTCACAACCACCACAGAGACTTAACCTGTGAGTTCTAGTTGGCTATTAGGCTAGCATCAAAGGAAAGTTCAAAAAAAAAAAAAAAAATTTTAAAGTTATTTGTTAGGTGGTGTTTGATAACCTATTGTTCCTGTCGAGTTTGAGTGTTTGTGGCTCTCTGTGAAGTTAAGTGACTCTCTAAAGAAAGGGAGATGTTACACAGTGTAATAGCATACATTGACCTGCATCCGGTGGGGACGCTGTCCTGCGGGATGCTAGGCACTTGTTGCAAGAGACTACCATGCAATAAAGACAGTTCTAGTTCAGCACATGTCTGCTTTATTGTATAGAACACGAACACTTGTTACTGTTAAAAGCGTTCAAGCGCACTATATAAAGCTTTATCATGTTTAATGACACATCTCTCAGCGTCACGTATAAAGACATTCAGCTTTAATCGAGCGCTTTGCATGAGTTAATCCTCCTCAAAAGCTTTAAAAACACAAACCTTTCTCCTGTGGAGGCACAGACGCACGAGTGCTAGCAGCCCGGGCTAATGACGTCATAGCACCACGCCAAAATAAAAGTCCCGATCAATCGCTAACTCCTCACAGCACACAGAAGACATTTAGGTCAGTCATACATGATGACGTTTGGGGTTTCTCAAATAAAGTAAAGAACTTTCTGGAGAAGTATTAGAAGGCACTATTATCATATCACTACTATTATGACTACAATATATATCTGTACACGTCACTGATTCGTGAGATATTGGACAAACATGTCCAGCTATTATAATAGATAAAAATGAAAACATCTTTATCTTAAATATATGATTAATATATTATATTTAGCACAATTATCCCCTTTGATTTAATTATATCATTATTATGTCAAGCTGGTGTCACTTATAGTCTTCTTACTACATGTAAAAGTGTCTCCACAGATTGTGGTTCAGTCGTTCACAAGCATTGAAATGAGCAAAATATTATTTTAATAATGAAGAATATCTGGATAAGGAAAAGATCATAAATGTTACTATAAACCCTAAATGAACCCAGTTTACCTCTGCACACTACATCCGTGCCTTTAAATAATATATTCAGCTTCATTTATTGTGTTTCCACTAAACTATTTCATCTCATCAAGAGGGAAAAGATGTATAATCGTGAATCTTGTTCTCCTGCAGATCTAAATATCAAGGTTAAATCATATATAACAACATTTATATTAGAAAAATCCTATTTGCAGATTTGTTTTCTGCCCACAGCAATAGTTTAATGAAACATTATGTTTTCCCAGAAGTTGTGTTCAGATATCTACAGAATCTTTTCTTAATAAAGGAAATAAAAGCCATTTAAAACAGTGCATGTCTCATCAGCTGGTTAAAGGATGACTAGAGGAAAATGAGCTGTGTTTCTGTTTTACTCTACTTTAACAAGCAGAAAACTCACAGTGACTTATTATCGTATTGTTCTGAACATTTAGAGAAATGACGACGATGAAGGGTGTCAAACATCTGTAAATGAGTGATCATTATATAATCAAAACCTTTCATTAAAGCTGTCCTGTTCTCATCTTACAGCAATTCAGACAAGCTTTTACAACCATTTCAATCACTGACTACTCTATATACAACCACAGCATCAATAAACACACTGCCTTAACTATGTATTTTAATCTATGTGAATAAAGACAGATTAACAGATATATTGATTAAATAGGAGAGTGATCACCAAACACCTTCACTAATAGACAGATAATACAGTTAAACTCAAATGAGGAGCTGCAAACAATAAACAAGATACAAACTGCAAGAACTAGGGCGACACGGTGGCTCAGTGGTTACCACTGTCGCCTCATAGCTAGAAGGTAACTGGTTCGAGCATTAGCTGGGTCAGTTGGTGTTTCTGTGTGGAGATTGCATGTTCTCCCAGTGTTGCCGTAGGTTTCCTCTAGGTGCTCCGGTAAGTAGGCGGTTCATTCCGCTGTGGTGACCCTTGATAAAAATCAGGGACTAGGCCGAAAAAGAAAATGAACGAATGAACATTTCAGCTAAATTTAAAACTGTTTTGGCTTCAGTTCTGACTAATCTAATGTATAAACACACTTATATTATTGAACAGCATCTGAGAGAAAGTAATAATTCATCAGAGAGATCTGTAAGGGGTGTACTCATTTCCATTTCCATCTGTAATCTTATTTTATTAGTCCAATACTGCTTTAAATATTTTTCAGAGACCTCTTGGATTTATTTCAAATACCTTTTTCTCTATTCTCATATACCTCATATATATTATGTTACACTATATATATATATATATATATATATATATATATATATATATATATATATATATATATATATATATATACTATATTTTACTTTTTTATATTCCTTCAACACACTCGTGCTCAGAGAAGCTGCACAGATATCTTCAGCTCCAGTTGTGTTTGTGTTGTCTTCAGGACACGCCCACAGTCAGGAGAGTCTCATGAATATTCATGTCAGTGTCACTCTTTGGAGCCAATAATATTTGAGGATATACCTGTAGATCACACAGGTGTGTTTTAGTGAAGTGAAAGAGTGAAAGAGCTCAGATTGTGTTCCTGCTGCACAAGAGCGTCTGTACTTCTGCATGTGAGTTTAACACTTCTACATTACGCTGATTTGTGGAGATGATGAAGGGTTTATATGTGTGAGTGTGATTTAAATGTCTGATCCTGAAGATCAAATCCTCAAACACAGATTAAACACTGAGTCAAACACGCTCATTTAAACACTGTGTCTAAAAGCTTTATTTTTAATCCCTTTAAAGTGTTTGTGCTCTTCTATATCAGACTGACTCAATAGTGTCCAATAATTCAGCATTAAATATAACTCTAAACATTCAGAGTCACCAAATCAAAAGTAAAGTTAAAGCAGACCTTCAGTTGAACAGGAAGAAAAGCTGCTCAAAACAGGTTTCTTTAAGAGGTGGTTCAGAGTTTATTTTAAGGATTGGTTGTGTTCATTTATTTTTATTATTAAAATGCTGACTTTCACTACACAAATGACATTTGACCCTTTACTGTCAGCAAACGTTTTTAGTACTAACTCAGTATCTTAGTTAATATATATAATGTCACTCGACAAAGTATATATCATATATTAGATGTGAAAAGTATGAGGTGTCAGAAGCAGACCTTCCAGTTGAACAGGAAGAAAAGCTGCTGAAAAACAAGCTGACGATCCTTAAACAACACTGCATTTAACCCTTTACTCTCAGAGTAACTCATTATAACTTAAATATTAAAACAACAACAACTGCACAATAGTCATGAATTGATTTATAAACGGAGGTAAAGCTGCTTTATATTCGTACATTTGTTCATTTTGGCTACTTTAAATACTGGCTCTGAAATGGCGCATAAGAATGACTTAAACACAACATTAGCACGGTTTATTTGACTGTGACTATTGTACTTTGATAGTCGTTGGCTGATAATGTGATTCATTGAGGTAAAGTTGGTCTTATATTCGCACTGTAACGAGGAGGCTGACACAGAGGGATCCGTTTGCAGTATGTTTATTAAACACAGTTTAATAACAAGCACACAGTATAAACTGGTGCGTGAACTCATATGAAACACAGGCTTATAAGGTCGATGAGCAGGCGGCTGGCACTTGTTAGTCTCAGTAGCAGGCATGAGTCAGGGGCAGGCAGCGAGAATCAAGATCGTTAAGTTCAAGGCAGGCAACAGGAAAAACAAGGTCAAGGACAATCCGGGTTGGCAACAGCAGATAAGTCAAGGGTACAGTGGAATGAACCACCAACTTATCCAGCAAGTTTTTACTCCACTGCGGCACTGCATCGCCCTTTTGGAATGATATTCCTCATAATCTTTTTAACCAAATAGGTTGCTTAATTTTTTTTTTAACCTGTGATTATAATATTTCTAAAATCCTCTTTAAACTTTCACTAAATTTCATCAACAAGCTCTGCTTGCTTGGAAAATCTCTTACTGTCACAATGTTTCTCCTCACACCTCCTTCATTGGGAATAATGGTAATATAAGCTCTTCAAATAAATCTTGATTCTCAGTAAACTGGTTTAATAGAGACATTAATCATCTTTTAACACTGTTTGACAGTGCAGGGAATATCCTATCCTATGAACATTTCATGTCTACTTACAATTTCCCAATATTGTTTAGAGAATTGAATTAAATCTATCCCTGCAGAAATGATTCAACTTGTTAAAAATCATATTTGCTATAATCTGCTGTAAACCCAAAACTACATTTAGAAGGTGTTGAGTTGACTGATAATAAATGTACTAACAGACATATTCGTAATATTTTTCAGAAGCAAAATAAAATCACTCCTAGAGGCACATTTTTCTGGAACTCTATTATAGTTAATATTAATTGGAAAAAGCCTGGTTAACTCTCTTCAAATATTCTATTAATAATAAAATGAAGGAAATCCATTTTAAAATATTACATCAAGTTTACCCAGTAAAATCTCTTTTATCAAAGCGCATTGAAATGGAGGATATCTGTGGATGAAGAGAGCCTTTGCCATTTGTTTTCTGAATGCAACATTGCAAAGAATTTCTGGAAAAATCAGCCAAATATATTTGTGAAAGGACAAAACTTAGTTATTATTTTACATTAAAAGATGTAATTTTTCATTATGAAAACAAATGCAACAAATGTCTTGAATATATTGTGAATCTCTTTATTTTATTGGCAAAGTTTTACATACACAAACAGAAATCTGCTAAATCTTCTCCCACATTAACCGCCGTTTTTTGTATTGAGTTTTTTTTCTACAGTGAAATTGTTAAAAAAAAAACATCAAATCTGAGATATGCATCAAATATTATGACACTTTTTATAAATTCTCTGTCAATTACTAAAATCATCAGATGTAGAAATGCTGCACACTTTTCTTTTGTGTAATTTAATTTATTTTAATTTATTTATCTGTTTTGTCTATCTGTTTTATCTATTTGTTTTGTTTTTTGTTGACTTTTACCATTGTTGTATTATTTTTTGTGTGTTTCATTATTTGTGTTGTGTTGTGTGTTTGTTCCTGACAGTTATGCAATTAAAAACAAACAAAAAAGGTCACAGTGCAGTTAAACAACGCCTACTATCTGCAGCTCTAGACCACCCCCTAGCGGACACTCTAAGTCATTTTCTCAGGCAGTTATTCAATACAAAGAGCAACACATCGTTGTGTAAATCATATCCATTTTAACTCTTCTTTGTATTTATTTATTTTTAATAACTCCAATTTAATTAACAGTATATTTTAATGATCATATTGATTTTTAAACCACTACAGAGACACGATGCTTTCATCTGCAGTTACACACGAGAGGATTATCAGTGCAGCGACACAACAGGACAACTCCTGATCCTCTCAATGCCTGAGCTGTTCTCATCAGAGCAGTCACACATGGGGAATATAACACAAGCTGTGCTAGACTTCATGAAGAAAGATTAGAGTATATATGGGAAAGCAGTCATTTTAGTTTCTACAAATCTACATTGAGCTCTATGACACTGATTTGACCAAACTGTACACATATTATTATTATACACTCTCCAGTATTCAGCTTTACGCTGCTCTCTGTAACTCGCCACACAAGAAGAAGAAGAGGAGGAGGAGGAGGTGGAGGAGATTATGTGCTTGTTCTGTCTTCTCTGTGTCCAGTTATTTGCTGTGTGCGTTACACTAGCTCCTGCTTTCCAGCCATGCTCTTCTATTAAAAAGAGGTGCAACAGTCCAGTTCTCAAAAAACAAACTTTAATCTGGTTGATGGATGTAGAACTTCCAGGCATTTATAATTGGTGTGATGATGGGTGTGTTTGTGTGTATGTGTGGTTTCCTATAAATGAAGAAAATACAAATTACCACACATTGATAATTACTGAAACTAATCATGGACATTTCAAACATATATGTGACATTTAAATGATATAAATTGTGTAACACAACAGAAATCTACATGATGACGCTGTTATAATCAGCATACATTGCTTACATTGGCATCGTTAATGTGTTGTATAGTCACAATAAACACCAATTAACTCACAAATCAAGTACTGTTCGTTGCAGTTGAAAAGTGCATGCAAACAACATATTGGAGTTAACTTGAACATTTGTATTGGTAAGCTTAAGTGAGCTCACAGTGAATGCCTTTGAGGCAGAAAACTGCTTAGTCATCCTCATAGTAATATAATGTAAGGAGAGTCTTTCCAAGCTAAATATTGATAATAAGTCTAACATTAAGCTTTAAAGATTACTTACTTGTCAATAACGCACACAATAAGCACAAATTATAGCAAACACCAAGAACAATCTTCACTCCGTCTCGAGCACGCGTGATTTACAGCAGTGTGACTAACGCCTGTTTCACACCGCAAGCGTCAGCGGCGCGTGAGCAGCGCGTATGTCGAGCAGTAGCAGCACGCAGGCGTTTGCCTTTCACACCAGCTGCGTCTGCAGCACGCAGTTCTTCGGCAGCTGCTGCAGAGATCAACCTATCTCTGTCTATTCTATCTAGTTACCCATGTTGCTCTATATACAAATACACCTTTTAAACATCTGTCCAGCGGCAGAATAACAGCTCGTTAGTTCATGCTCGTGCAGATGATGAGACGGACAAAAGTAACCAATGCATGCCATTCTTTTACTTGTTTTCGTGTTGTCAGATTCACAGTGCAAACAGCCCCCGGTAGGAATAACTCGAGTGAACAGAAAACAAAGCCGATTAAAACTTTCTTCCTCTGCTCAGCTGCACAGCACACAGCGAGCTCACATAATCCAGTATGCGTGTCGAACTACACTACCCACAATACACTTCGCTATGGACTACAAATCCCGTAAATATTCTATTTCCCCTCTCCTACAACACTAGTGTGAAACTTAAGCAAAACTGATAGTAAAATTGTTTTACATTTGGTTTTGTAGTTCGGGCCTAAATAAATGTTGCCGTTTTTAATCGTTTTAAGTTCATTTGAATGACTATATGTATACCATTTGACGTTATCAACGTATTTATTGGGTAAAATTGCTACTTTTTACTGTCATTCATTGTGTTTTGGTCATTATCAATGCACTGTCACTTTAATTGAGCGTGAGCAGCGCGTCAAAAATAGACCCAGCACCGAAACTATCGCTGCACTGCTGCTTCGGCGACGCTCACGCCTCGCACTGACGCGCTGCTGCTGCGTGCGGTATGAAAGCTCTAATCTGTTAACATGGACGCCGAAAACACACGCGCTGCTCACGCTCTGCTCATGCGCCGCTGACGCTTGCGGTGTGAAACAGGCGTAACTGAACGCTAACTAGATGAAGTGGTTATAGACCACACCCCGTGAGTTATTTCCAGTCCTATACTGCCATCTGTTGGTGCAGTTGTGTAACTCGGAGTACTTTGTACAACAGTGTTTATACTGCTTCAGGTAAAATCACCCTAGTAAAATTTGATAACCCTGCAGCTGTTTGACTCTTCTCTGCTCTGTTTAGAGTGTTTGTGACGGATGTTTTTCACTGAACTCATGATCTGCCGCTCCTTCAGAAACGAAAGTGAAAGTGTTTAGTTGCTGTGTCGCCATTTTAAACAGACAGAATCCACCATTTACAACGCAGAACAGCTTTAAATCTTTAATGTCTGGACAAAACCTGTAAGCTTTATGTGAATGTGTGTATGATGTTATTATAATCAAACGGATGACGCTGTGATTCTTCATTAGTTTACTCGTGATGAGCTTCTGGATTTGAGTGTCTCAGCTGCTGATCTATTCCTGCATTCAGCTGAATTATGAAGGCTGATCAATGACTGGAGATCTGTGATTGTTCATCAGTTTCTGCTGGAGATCAAACTCTTCAGGTCCATCATGGGTAACTCACACACTGCTGGAGATCAGGATTTGTCGAAAAGATGCAGGTATTAGACCTACACACTACATTCTCATATGATGATTGTTATTATTTTAACCAAAATAATTTTCGATTTGTTCGTGGGTAGTTTTATTTTTATTTGATAACGTGACACAAATAAATAAAAATGAAATAAAATGCTGTGTTAAGTGATTTTTAAATAATGACTGAATATCTGCTGTGTTGACTCCAGTGTGTGCAGCGCTCAACTTTAATCTTCTCTGTTTTAGTTCAGTTCATCAGAAGAGAGCAGAAGCAGAGCCCAGCTGTGTGTCTATGAAGAGTGACGCGTCTATGGATCCACCAATAGCATTTAAGAGTGGAAACACACGACCTGCTGTCAGGTAGATCATCTCTACACACACATGATCACACTGCAGCATTTATATGATCCTGTGTTTCTAGAAGATCAGAAATTATTACACTTTATTCTCACAGTCCAGTCAGGACATTTTATTACAAGGAACAAAATACAGAGACTTCAACACAGGGTTCAAGGCTAAGGATTTTTTTCTAGTGGCCCAATCGGGCCAGTGGTTCAGATTTGTACTTGCCCTGCCAAAATGTTCACTGGCCCCACCCAAAAAAATAAGTAAATAGCTATTTCTTAGTGTCAAAAGCCAAACATAATCGTATACACACACTTTGTTTAGCATAACCTTTCTTTAAATACAACTGACAATTTAAAAATGATTTGTTTACAATTGATGAAACTAAACTTGGAAAAAAATCTACATGTATATTGTAAGCAAAAATGTGCACTTTAATTTTGACACCCACAGACATCGTCACCACACATAAATCAGAGCGCTCAGACTTTCTCATGCATGGCCTCATTTCAGTTGTCAAGTTTTGTAAAAATCTGTCTATTCAATTAATCAGTCTATTAAAAATGTGGGCTAGAATTATGCATTACAGGCTTACAATATAGAGAGGAATAACAGATGAAGCGGTGTTATGCCAAGAATTGCACCCCTGCCATAAAGTGCACAGCCTCTGAAATGTGCATCTATTACCTTAAATTGATTTGAAAATAATAATAATAAAGTTATGACAACTAATGACCGTGACTGAGGTGAGCTCCATGAATGTAACCCTTACAGAATATATGTTTAAATAAATAAATACATTTAATTTAAATACACTGATTAGATTAATTAAAGTGAATTGTTTAATGTGTGGTTTAGTTGAAAATGCCTAAGTTCAGAAACAGGCTCATTACATCAGTCTATAATACAGTCAATATTTAGTATTTTTCTTTTATTTGTAAACCTAGTGATAAAATGAAGCCGGTTTTTGCTTATCTGGGACCCTTTCTGTATTACTGTAGTTTGGTTCTGAATTAAATCCGTGTATTGTGTCTCAGCTGGTTCAGAGGAAACACACATGGCTTCACTAGAGGATCTTTACACTCGCACTCATTGATTCTTTGTGTTGTTGTTGTTCCTGCAGTGTGTATAGAGATGATCAGAATGGAGACCTGCAGCAGGATTCACTCCAACCAGAACATGATGAACTTCAGAGAGTCAAAGAGCAGCACAAAACCAGCATGAAGAACAAGTATGAGAGATTATTTGAGGGAATCAACCATGGAGAGACTCAAACCCTCCTGAACAGCATCTACACACAGCTCTACATCATAGAAGGAGAGAGTGAAGGAGTGAATGAAGAACATGAGGTTTTACACATGGAGAAAAGAGGCAGAACAAAACCCTCACAACACACTCCAGTCTACTGCAATGACATCTTTAAAGCCTCAGCTGGAGCAGGACATGAGGAGAAGATCAAGAAGGAGAAAGCCCAGATCAAGACTGTTCTCACTAAAGGCATCGCTGGAATCGGGAAAACCGTCTCTGTGCAGAAGTTCATTCTGGACTGGGCCGAGGGAAAAGACCATCAGGATGTAGATTTCATGTTTGTGCTTCCATTTCGAGAGCTGAACTTGATCAGAGATCATCAGTACAGTCTTCACAGACTTCTGCTGGACTTTCATCCTGAACTTGAAGATCTGGAGCTCAAGATTTATGAGCAGTGTAGAGTTGTGTTCATCTTTGATGGTCTGGATGAAAGCAGAATCACACTCAACTTTTCAGATGAGGAGAAAGTTTGTGCTGTGACTGAATCTTCATCAGTGGCTGTGTTGATGCGGAGCCTCCTGAAAGGAGATCTGCTTCCCTCTGCTCTCATCTGGATCACCTCCAGACCAGCAGCAGCCCATCAGATCCCCTCCAGATACATCAAGCGTCTGACAGAGATTCAGGGATTCACTGAGCCTCAGAAGGAGGAATATTTCAGGAAGAGAATCAGCGACGAGCATCAAGCCAGCAGAATCATCTCCCACATCAGAAGAGCAAGAAGCCTCCAGATCATGTGCCACATACCCGTCTTCTGCTGGATCTCCTCCACTGTGCTTCAGAAGCTCCTGGAAGAAGATGTGAGTGCAGAAATCCCTCAAACTCTGACTGAGATGTACATCCACTTCCTGCTGATTCAGATCAACATGAGGAAGCAGAAGTATGAAGAGAGAGATCCAGAGAAACTCCTGCAGTCCAACAGAGGAGTGATCCTCAAACTTGCTGAAGTGGCTTTCAGACAGCTGATGAAGGGCAATGTGATGTTCTATGAGGAGGACCTGATTGAGAGCTGCATAGACGTCACTGACGCCTCGGTGTATTCTGGGATCTGCACTGAGATCTTCAAGGAGGAATCTGTGATTCATCAGAGGAAAGTCTACAGCTTCATCCATCTCAGCTTTCAGGAGTTTCTGGCTGCTTTCTTTGTGTTTTACTGCCATTTAACAAAGAACAGAGAACCGCTGAGGGTGATTTATGATGAAGAATATTCAGATGATCAATATCTACAGTCCAGCTATGAGGAGTCTCTGTATGATCTGCTCAGTTCAGCAGTATATAAAGCTGTCAGGAGTAGTAATGGTCATCTGGATCTGTTCCTGCGGTTCCTGCTGGGCGTCCCACTGGAGTCCAATCAGAGACTCTTCCAGGATCTGCTGACACACACAGAGGAGAGCTCAGAGAACATCAGGAGAATCACACAGTACATTAAAGACGAGATCAAGAGAGATAACCCTCTCTCAGCTGAAAGATCCATCAATCTGTTCCTCTGTCTGCTGGAGGTGAAAGATCAGACTCTGGCCAGAGAGATTCAGGAGTTTGTGAAATCAGACAAATACTCAGAGGAGGATCTCTCTCCTGCTCACTGCTCAACAATCTCCTACATGATTGAGATGTCAGAGGAGCCGCTGGATGAGTTAGACTCTAATAAATTCAACACATCAGATGAGGGAAGACGGAGACTGACAGCAGCTGTGAGAAACTGCAGAAGAGCTCTGTGAGTATTCATTGATTGATCACAGAAGACACACATCAGTCTGCACTGAAGACTCAGATCAGTTTAGTGAATCACTGCCCTGCTTTAACAGAAAATCTTTAGCTGGCCATATCGTCCCCCTGTGAGATCGCTGATACACCATATTACTGCATGGGGACGCGGCGGCAGTGTTCTGTTTCCTTATTTGCTCATTTATTTCAGCATTTCTAAACGTATTGAACAAACTTTTCTTGACTTTTTACTCACACAAACAACATTTGTACTTATTTAATAATCTACTTCATTTGCTTTACAGTTTATCCTGGAAAATAACTCAAATCCCTGTAAATCCCTGTGCTCCTCCAGCTGAATAGGACATTTGTTGATGTGTATTTGCTCAAATCTAACACAGTGTTGCTCTTGGATAATTGTGTTTGTTTTCTGATCAGAGAAATAGTGTAATTTTAGACACAGTATTGCCGTCTCGCCGCAGACATGCCTCTAATATTACATTTACTGTAGGCCTAAACACTAAACTTTACACTGAGCTCAGTAAAATGCTCTCTGATTAGTTATTAATAATCTGTTCAATAATTCATTACAGTCACATGAATGGGGGATACAGCTTTAGTTTAGTTTAATGTAGATTAAATCAATAAAAAAATAAAAAGATAAATGAATTAAACAGGCTTGTTCTGAGGCATGAGGGTGGTATGAGGACCCGATGTCCACAGGTGGGGGTTGCAGCCCAACACCATGGAACAACACCATGAGGTAGCCTGACTGCTATTAGGTACTGAGATGAGATCCTCAGACCCTTGTGAGACCATGTACGGTCTGGTTGACCCTGGATTCCTCCTAATGCAAGACAATGCTGGACCTCATGTGTCTGGAGTGTGTCAGCAATTCCTGCAGTTCACTACAGCTTTGAGTGTGACTCCTAATCCAGTCCTCCATGGGTTAATACATTTGATTTCCAGTGATCATGTCTGTGTGATTTTGTTGTCAGCACATTCAACTGTGTAAAAAACAAAGTATTTAATAAGAATATTTCAGTCATTCAGATCTAGGATGTGTTATTTTAGTGTTCCCTTTATTGTTTGAGCAGTATATATATATAGTTTATTTCCAGTGTTGCTTTTATCACTGTAGACTGAACTCATGAACACTCAACACTGCTCATTTCTTACTGCTGATTGTGTTGCTCTCTGTCCTCTACACAGACTACAGAGCTGTAAACTCACTGTTCAGTGTTGTGAGAGTTTGTCTTCAGCTCTACAATCCTCAAACTGTGTGCTGAGAGAGCTGGACCTGAGTAACAATGACCTGCAGGATTCAGGAGTGAAGCTTCTCTCTGATGGACTGAAGAGTCAACACTGTAAACTGGACACACTGAGGTAAATGATTCTCCACTCTACAATAACTACAGTCAGACAGTTTCATATTAGAGCTCTTCATGCTTGAACATGTTAACCCTGGGTGATACTAAACCCCAAATAACAGGAATTCTGGTTTATCAGTGATTGTGTTTCACACTGCTCATACTATACCTGTAGTTAACCCTCAGGGGTCTGAGGTGATTTTGGGACCCCTGAGATGTTTTGACATGCCTTGACATCTGTTTTGTAGAAATAAATATTATGTGTGGTTAGTAGGTTTTAGAGAAACAAATGTAGCTGAAATACGAATCTAAAACCAGACTGAATGTGCCTGAACAAGAGTTTAGAGTAAGCAGTCTTGTAGACTAGAATATTTACTGCGCAATTATGTGAAATTATTCTGTTCTCTCATTCAGAGAAAACATTACAATGATCTACATTTTGTTAAGTTTGTTTTGGGTGATCTCAGCTGTATGTGTGAGTGACAATGCTCATGAATAATTCACACCTGAGAGACAACAGACACTCCCCCACTCACCCATCAAGGGCAGTGTACAGCAATGTCCATCTGCAGAAGCTAGCCCAAACTCAATGCTTGTTGTGTTACTGCTGTGTGACCATGTAAACACTCTGGGTGAACAATATACAGTGCTCAGCATATATAAGTACAGCCCTCACTAATCTCTCTTTTACATTCATAGTTTAATAGGAAGCTCTACAGTATTATATTTGTGCATATACAATAGATTAGCCAAATCTGGAGCTCATCTAACAAAATAATTTATGATAACGGTGTAAAAACTAGGGCACTCATATTTATGTGTTATAGAAAAATATTAAATACAAAATTAAAAAAGAGGAAAAATCAAGAGAAGCAAAACAATGGAATTTTTTTTTTTTTTGCAATATTAGCTTAAGTTTTATTGTGTTATCTTTCAATGATTGTCATGAATAAATCTGTGTAATAAATGTGTTCTGTTTAAATGCAGCAGAATACACTGCCTATATTGACTGAGAAATGGAGGAAAGTCTTGGTTTTCAGAATGGGCTGTCCTCCATTATGCTGAGCGCTGTATGTGACTTATACAGCCGCACATATAATATATATTTGAAATGGTGTAAAACGTGTTCGCCAAACTCTCTTGTGCATTAATCCAGCATTTAATAATCATTTCTGAATGAGTCTGAGACACTGAAGTAGAGGAATGACAAACGCTTTAAACACAAGAATAAATCAGATTTAAACATGAAAAACAATTACTGTAAATCTAAATCATATTTGAAGAGCTTTAATATAGATTTCACTAATAGTTGCAGTCTCAGTTCACTGTTTGAAAACTTTACCAGGTTGTGTCTGTCTGTGGGTGTCGACATTCAACATTTCTGTGTGAAAGTGAAGCGCAGCGAGAACACAAATAAACATTATAGCAGTGTTAATCCTGTTTCAGAGCAGAACAGTGGATCTGGAGGTGTGAAAGCAGCAGAGTTAAACGCTAAAGTCAAGCTGTTTTGTGTCCTGCTGAAGGTTTGAGCTGCTCTCATATTTGTGCAGTTTCAGTTTCTTGAAAACAAATAAAAGTCTCATGATAAAGTGTGTGAAATAATCCTGATTACTCGCTCATCTAAAACAATATCTGCTAAAGGCTGAATGTGAAGGAGAGTCAGCAGTCATGAATATTGATCAGCTGTTTCTCTCCTGACAGAATAAAAGTCCCCTAATGGAGCATCAGTGTGAATGTGACTGTGGGTCAGGTGATGAACACATGAAGAGAGCGGCTTTGTGTTTGTCTGAGCTCATTTTGTTTTAGTCCACAACAGAATCACAATATAAATGATGAAATCAGCTCATTTCCTGTTGTGTTTTATACATGACTTTAAGATGATCTTCTGAGCTCAAGTGTGTCTTCTTCCTCCTCACAGCAGACTTTACAGCTTGATGTGGTGTATTATGAACAATGTCTTTGCTCTGTACACTTCTACAGATGATGTCGAGTCCTTGTTGAGTGTGTGTGAGTGTGTGAGTGTGTGTGTGTGTGTGCTGGGGCCTCATGTACGAAGACTTGCGTGGAAATCTTACAAAAATATTGCTTACGCACAAAGCTGTAAATGTGCGTACGCAGAAAAAAATCTCACGCATATTCTTTTGTACATCTGAATGAACGTGAAACTGAGCGCAACATGCACGAGCACAAAACCCCTCCCTGCCTCCTCCCCCGTATGAATATGCTAATGACTAAGCTAATGGAAAAACCCAACGAAAAAGCAACGGCAAAATCAAGCAAAAAGAGAAACTTTGAACAGAATGTGAATTGGAGGTGCTGCTTTCAGAGGTAGACCGGAGAAAAGCGGTGTTATTTGCAAGTTTGTTCTCCGGAATTAACAACAAAAGAAAAAAATAGAGTGGGAGAGTTTAGCTGATGCGGTCAACACAGTTGGGTCTGAACATCGCACTGAGTGCATTTAAAAAAGAAATAGTGTGGTTTATATCTGTAAAATGTTGCAGTACCCTTTGCAGTCTCAGTGGCGCACCTCATAAGAAGCATGTGATCATGTACTGACACGTTCGAGCATAAACTCGGTTAGAATCCAGCGTCTGATGAACTCTATCTTCTTTTTTTCCCCGCTACATATCAGATTTTGCCCACTATTTATCACATGAAAGACAAGTAGGAATCATCAATAAGTTTGTGCATCATATTTTATTTGCACATTTATTGAATGGAAATGTTTCTGATTCACGAATGCAAATTCATCTTCAGATAGTGTCTTTATAGCAATGTGCATGCAGTAGATCGCTCAGATTACATTGGGAAAACAGGCGACCGCTGCAAATTGTGCTTTAATGTTTAGCTGGTCAACTGTATGGTATGGAAATCTTACATACCTACTATATGAACCCGTCTCATACGGCTGCCATTGCAAGGCTCAGACACTTTGTAGAGAAGAATTTAACACAACTGCCTCTAGGAGTCGCCAATGGAAATAAAACAGACACGCACAAAAAATGTGCGTACGCCTGCCAGAAAGCTGCAGTGAACCTGCGCACATTCCCACGTTCAGTTCATTGTTAGTAAATCCAAACGTGAGCGATTCTGAGCGTGAAACCTGGTGTACGCAAAGTTTTTGTGCGTACGCAGCGTTGATACATGAGGCCCCTGATGTGATCAATAAGGAGAGCTGATCAGGATGTGTGTGTTCATCACTGCTGTTGACTTGAGCAGAAACAGCAGTCAGCATCTTCACAACACAAAGAGATGTGTGATTGTCCAACTGTGTGATGTGGACTATTGCTGTGTTTGTAGATTGTCTGGCTGTATGGTGACAGAGGAAGGCTGTGGTTTTCTGTCTTCAGCTCTGACTTCAAACCCCTCACACCTGAGAGAGCTGGATCTGAGCTACAATCATCCAGGAGATTCAGGAGTCAAGCTGCTCTCTGAACAACTGGAGGATCCAAACTACACACTGGACAAACTCAAGTATGTGGAGCAGCACTGCCTTTTTTATTGTGAATACAGATACTTTGATACTTCACTGCTCTTCTAGTGTCCAGATATGAATCAAAGCTGTTAAATATGTCAGTGCACTGGGGCAGTTCTCACATTAAGCGTGATATTATATCTCATATTAACACTGTACAGTTTCAGCATTGTAGTTGAGCAGTGAAACTTGTTCTCTACATTTCTGCTGAAGAACTGTACAGTATCAGCTCAGAGATGTGTGTGTGTGTGTGTGTGTGTGTGTGTGTGTGTGTGTGTGTGTGTGTGTGTGTGTGTGTGTGTGTGTGTGTGTGCTTTTAAGCAGGTGTTTTGTTACATTTGTATGTTCTTTGTAGTGTTTACTTGACCAGTGGTTCCCAAAGTGTGTGAAAACTAGGCTTGGGTACCGAAACCCGGTGCCATTATAGCACCAGTACCTTGGTAACCAGTATGTACCGGTAAATCAGCGTATGAATACGGTGCCTAATTACGGTGCTGCAGCAAAAACGTTAAAAGCATCAAAGGTGTGCATGAAAAAAGGCACACGAGTTGTCACAGCATCACTGAACTTTTAATTCTAAACATATTTGAGGAATACGGACAGGCGGTATCAGGCATTTGTTATTGTCGCTAGGGAACAGACGCACGCAACGCGCACAGTACAGCGCTTTCAGCCTGGTTTTTGGTGAACGAAAGCAAAGCGATGCTCATCAGATCATGGCGCGTGATCACGTTCATCCAATTTGCTTAAACTAAGCATTCTAAAGCGTATTTTACAAGCAAGGATTCTGACACAGCAACCGTCTTCACAAAAGTTGCGTGTAAGGGGGAAACATGTCAAACTTAATGACACATTTGAGGGCTCAAAGGCAGAGTCTCTCTCGAGTGCTTTAGGTGTCGCTCCCTCTGTTTTGGCTCTCTCTGTGACGGTGCTGCGCGCATCAGTTCCCGCATTCGTCAGAAGTTGACGCCCAAATTGACACAGGTAATAAAAAGATTAAACTTCAGTCATGTTCATGTTGTGAAACACCATCAAAATGTCCACTGTTGATGATATTAGACTTCGATTTCAATAGCGATTTTAACACTTTAATATAGGAAGTCTTTGGCCATGCAGACACCATATTTAATCAGAAATCTAGTGTACATAGTTTTACGTTAGGAAATGCGGTCTTGAATGTACAAACAATCGGCAAGCTACTAAAAACAGATGTAACACATGATCAAATGTAGTCTTCAGTCAGCTCATGTCAGTCTTATTCAACTCGTTTAGTTTTGCCTTCATTCATTTTTGATTTCCGTCTTCAACACATGATTTATTTACAGCACATTTTAAACACAATAGTTAAACTAACTCATTTCTAATATCTACTTTATCTTCCACAAGGTGACAGCCAGTGCATAATAATTTACTAGTTATTTTGAAAGACAGTTGTATTCAGACAAAGTCCCTTTAAGTGTTTTATAGTTTTTTAATTAAGATTAAAGTGTAATTTAGAGTTTTTCAGTTAACTACGAAAGTTTAAATAATTAGTCAAATGATTTTGTAACTGATTTATTGTGTAAATAAAAAATATACAGTAAATATTTCTTAAGGATGCTAATAATACTGACACTATTTTTATTAAAATTAAAAACAGCTTTTATTCACAAAATAAACAATAAGAAATAGGACTTATTGTGACTCCAGATTCATTATACTTTGGGAAACACTGTAAACATTTCCAGAAACATTATTGTAAATGAATGGGAGGGCAAAATAAATGGACTTCATCTGTAGGCCTGTTAAAGTGTACAGGTGCAGCAATGTGCCTTGATGTACTCGAATATTAGAGATGTGTTCTCCTACACCAAAAGTCACTTGTCAAATAAATGAACAAGGAAGGTTATTTTGAGTTGAAGTTCTTTAAATATCTTGTTTATGAAGACTGCAGAGTGATGCATGAAAAAAGGACTTTGAATAATGTTTTAAGTATTTTGTGATATACATGTTAAAATGTGCTTCTTCTGATAGTACGTGGCCTCCCCACCCCCCCCCCACCCCCCACCCCCACCCCCAAACCCCAGTGTTTCATAGACTCAGTCAAGCTGCACTTTTTCTGAAATCCTGGCTTTCTTAATCTACTGGTGTGCAATACTCCTCTGATCTGAGTCCTATTGTGTGGTGAAAGCCGCTCTGTACTGGTGCACTTTGATTATAATCCAGTGGAAAATAAATCGGCAGCTTCTGTCAGTGGAGCAGATCTATGAGCTGCAGAATTACCAGATCAATATTCACAACTATTCCAGAGCATAATGAAATCTGTACAGCATGAGAGGAGCTTCAGTTTAATGATGATCTGTTTAAACTCATTCTGGCTCTACATGAGGCTGGATGTAGGCTGTGCTGGATAAATGAGCTGCCATTAGAACTTCTGTTTCACAGTCGGCCAAACTGAAGAGGACTATAGATAATAAAGTGTCCCCCTCTCTACATGAACTGATAGTGAATGACTTGCTCTTCATAGACAGGACTGTTCTACTCTACAGGCTGCATCTCCTGTGTGTCTTCATCAGAGTGTGTGAGCGGACGAAAGTGTTTTCCATCAGGGAACATGAGGATAATAGAATAATGAGTGATGCTTGATCACAATCATTCTGACACACATCTGCTGACAAGTGTGTGTGTGTGTGTGTGTGTGTGTGTGTGTTATAAGCTGATGTTTGTGTACTGACTGTAGGACAATCTGTGTGTGTTCACAGTCTGGATCATGGAGGAGAGACGAGGATTACAGCAGGACTACACAAATGTAGGACTACACACACACACACACTCCCTCTCTCTCACACACACAAAAAGACACATACTTACATACACACACTCTCTCTTCTCTTACACACACACACACACACACAAACACAAACATGTAGACACACATGCACAGACATTCTCTCTCTCTTTCTCTCTCTCAAACATACACACACACACACACACACACACACACACACAGCTGTGGTTGTAAATGTGTGTGTTCTTGTGTTCAGATGTCTGTTTCCTCACTCTGGATCCAAACACAGCAAACACTCAACTCATTCTGTCTGAGGAGAACAGAGAGGTGAAGAATGTGAGAGAGAATCAGCCGTATCCTGATCATCCACACAGATTTAATGGTTATCTTCAGGTGTTGTGCAGAGAGAGTGTGTGTGGACGCTGTTACTGGGAGATTGACTGGAGTGGAGATGATGATGGTGTGTGTATATCAGTGTCATATAAGAGCATCAGGAGGAAGGGAGGAGGTGTTGAGTGTTGGTTTGGATATAATGCTCAGTCCTGGAGTTTGTTCTGCTCTTCCTCCAGATTCATATTCAGTCACAATAACACACTCACTGATCTCCCAGTGAAGGTGCTCAGCAGGAGAATAGGAGTGTTTGTGGATCACAGTGCAGGAACTCTGATCTTCTACAACATCTATAGAGACACAATGAGCCTCATCCACTCAGTCCAGACCACATTCACTGAGCCGCTCTGTGCTGGGTTTGCTGTTTATCCTGGATCATCAGTGAAACTGAGCTGAAGACTGACGAGAGATTTACCCAGAATCCTCACAGTCACAGCAGTGTGTGTGTGTGTGTGTGTGTGTGTCTGTCTTTGTTTTAGAGAGAGTGTGTGTTTGTGTGTGTGTGTGTGACAGAGTGTGTTTGTGTGTGTGTCTGTGTTTTAGAGAGAGTGTGTGTTTGTGTGTGTGTGTCTGTGTGTGTGTGAGAAAGAGAGAGTGTGTGTAAATATGAGAGGGTGTGCTTGTCTGTGTATGTGTCTGTGTGTGAGTGTGTTTGTGTGTGTGTGTGTGTGAGAGAGAGAGAGTGTGTGTGTGGGCGTGTGTGTGAAAGAGAGAGAGAAAGTGTGTGTGTGTGTGTGTGTGTGTGTGTGTGTGTGTGAGAGAGAGAGAGAGAGAGAGAGAGAGAGTGTGTGCGTGTGTGTATGTGCGTGTGTGTGTGTGCACAGATTTACTATTGTTTGTGTGTGTGTGTGTGTGTGCGCAGATTTACTATTGTTTGTGTGTGTGTGTGCGCGCAGGTTTACTATTGTTTGTGCGTGTGTGTGTGTGTGTGTGTGTGTGTGTGTGCGCAGGTTTACTATTGTTTGTGTGTGAGCGTGTGTGTGTGTGTCTGTGTACACACAGGATAAAGAGTACAGAATATGGCCAGCACTTTGTACAGTACTCCATTAGTTGTGAAATGTTGAATTATGTTTGTGTTCTGCTTAAAAATGTTCTTGATTTTATTTAGGTGTCCTCAAGCAGAGGCTTATACTGTTTTACAAGTGTTGTGTCTGTTGGGGATGGCGAGAGGGGGGTCCTGCAAGCACTGCTCAGCACATTGGTACTTCAATGCTGAAGGGGAATTCCCTTGTGAAAAATGTACAGTTGTGTTTATGTTTATTAAAGATGATAGTCAAGACCTGCTGTATTTAAAATTATCATTATTTTCTGTATATTGACAGTCATCCTTTTGTACATGTGTGCATGTGCAGACACAGATGTGCGGTAGGGGTTTGGGAGACGTCTGACATGAAAAAACACAACAACAACAACAACAACAACAGATCAGCTAGATTTTTACTTGAACAGAGAAAGAGGGAAACAGATCAAAAATGTTGTAAGTGACTCCTTATAATAACATAATAATAATGATAATATTAATAACTTGATAAACAAATTCATTATTAAAATTATTTTGAAAGATCTACAGTATCTGTGCAGGGCAGAAATGAACCCAGACGTGTTGTTAGAAAGTGCTATTAAAGTATTTATCCTCTATTTACTATAAATACACCAAGAAGACTGCATTTAAAATCAGTGTTATTAGATTATGAATTTTTTTGTAACTTATTAAAGTGTAGAACCGATATCAAATTAAAAACCAGCCAGTAGGTGGCGGTAGAGCACTGTCTTAATTCATTCCAATGGAGAAACTGAACAAAGCGAGTGATGGATCAGTAAATATTAGATGATGAAACTGATCGCGTTTGTAGACGACACACATACCAGGAAATATGAGAAGATTTAATAAAGGATTTTACTCCTGCTGGAACATTAACATATGACAGATAATAAACATTTATAATCAGAGCAGCATCAAAATAAAATAAACCCATTATATGATGAAATAAACTGATTTAATAAGTGTAAAGGTGTCAAACACTTACTTCCCCTGATGAATAATAACATATTCCTGCTCATAATAAATAAATCATAGTTAAACTCCAAGCAGTGCAGTATTAAAACATTTAAACACATGTCCAATACTCTAATAGTCTTAAATCACAGCGTGTAATGTTAATATTTTCAGTTGTACATTTCCCAGAGACGTCTCTCATTCATCAAAGATAACCCTGAACTCAAAATGAAAGTGAACTAAAAACACTGCATTTTCTTCAGACTCCACCTTTATTTGTTTGCTGTAGTGTAAATATAAAAACTAAAGCCATAAAAGCCACACATTTGACGACACATTTGACTGCTGCATTTCATTTGAGTCTATCAAAAATAAACATTCTGATGCAAAATAATCAACAATCATCAACATGTCACAATTAAAAACACTGCACTGCTGAAAGGCAGAAGTGAAGGGACGTCATTGTGAAAATGGGATCCTGTTTAATATAAGAGTCGTAATATTGTTTAGCAAGAGAAATACTACTATGAAATTCACATTACCGTTTTCTTTATCGATTACATTCATAAATCATTCGTTTACATCATTAATGTCACCGACTCGGTCCCAGTCATTCCCCTCGCTGGCCAGCAGAGGCCACCATCTCCGGACGTCTAACCATTACGTCATCCCTTCACTCTGATTCCAGCACACCTGTTCTCCATTCCACTAATGACCCACGTACCACTTATAAGCAGCTCTCACTCACACCACAGTGCAAAGTCTTGTTTAGCCCCGGCCAGCATTTCTGTGCGTTCTATCCTGCCTAATCTCCCGTTTACTACTACCGCCCGTTTCACGACTCTGCTCTGTCTTCTGCCTGCCCTCGACCAAAGCCTGTTTACTCGGACTCTGATTCTCGCCGCCTGCCCCTGACTAAAGCCTGTTACACGGACTCTGAATCACGCTGCCTGCCTCTGACCTAAGCCTGGTAATCACACTGTGTCTGTCATCTGCTACTTCCCCTTTTGATGTGTATGTTGTATGTCCACACAGCCGTGCGAGTTGTTGATGTTTAAGTGTGACTTAATAAATACTGCAAAATGGATCCCTCCGTGTCAGTCTCCCCGTTACAGAAGACTTCGCCCAACATGGATCCCGCAGCCATCCAGGTTTTGTCTCACGAAGTCACAGCTCAAGCTCAGGTATTGTCTACTCACCAACAACAACTAACACACTTAACTCAGTTGACAGACGAACTTGTGAAATCTTTACAAAACCTGCAAGCTGCTCCCACAGCGCAACTCACCGCCAACTACTCTCCGAGTCCACTTGTTGCGACACAACCCCCGATGACCTCCGGAGCTCGATTGGCATTCCCTGACAAGTTCTCAGGTAACCCAGCAAAATGTAAAGGCTTCCTGCTGCAATGTAAACTGTTTATCGCCCAACAGCCCCATCTGTTTAAGGACGAGAATGGGAAAATTGCTTTTGTGTGCTCACTGCTCACTGGGAAAGCGCTAGACTGGGCTACTGCAGTTTGGCCAGACAGTACCCCGATATTTCCCTCGTTTAATGACTTTCTCAAACGTTTTTGCACTGTGTTCGATCATCCGGAGGGTGGTCGTAACGCTGGTGAGGAGCTATTGTGTATCCAACAGGGAGATCGCTCCGCAGCTGAGTTCGCACTGCAGTTCCGCACCCTGGCAGCGCAAACAGGCTGGGTTGATGATCCACTTACTACGCTCTACAGAAAGGTTCTGAGACCAGAATTGCAGAAAGAGATGGCATGTCGTGACGAGGGAAAAACACTGGATCAACTGATTGAACTTTCCATAAGGTTAGACACTCTCCTCCGCACTCGCAACCCACTGTGCTCAATTGCTTCCAGTCCTGTATCCCCTGAGACCTCAGCTGAACCCATGCAATTGGGTAGAACCCGCTTGAACCCAGAGGAACGAGAACGAAGGAGGAGAAATCACCTATGCATCTATTGCGGTCATACGAAGGTTTTATGTCCCAACAAGCCTCTCCTTAAAACCCTCTCGGTGAGTGTAACCACTATGTTCACGACCACTAATGCTGTTATGAATTTGCCTGTCATTTTGAGAAATAATGGAGATGATATTGAGACCATGGCCATGATCTATTCAGGAGCCGCTGGCAACTTTATCGACTACACGTTTGCCACCACTCACTCCATTCCTCTAACCTCCTGTGATTCCTCCATAGCCATCACTGCTGTAGACGGGCGCCCTTTGGGAGAGGGACGCATAAAATTCCAGACTCAACCAATCTCTCTTCAAACAGGCTCTCTCCATGAAGAAGAGATTTCCCTTCTTGCCATCGACTCCCCTAAGCACTCTGTAATTCTCGGGTTGCCATGGCTACAACTACACAACCCTCAAGTTTCCTGGAAAACTGGTGAGATCACAAAATGGAGCAATCAGTGCTTTAACCAATGTCTGCATTCTGTTTCCCCAGTCCAGATCAACACGATTACCAGCACCGAAGACCCTGAACTTTGTCAAATTCCCGAGGCTTATCATGATTTGACTGAGGCATTTAATAAGCAGAAGGCTACCAAGCTCCCTCCTCATCGTGAAAATGTCTGTGCCATCGAACTGTTACCAGGCACCACGCCCCCTCGTGGTCGCATTTTCCCCCTCTCTCAACCTGAAACTGAAGCGATGAAGAATTACATCTCTGAGGAGCTAGAGAAGGGCTTTATCCGACCATCTACCTCACCCGCTTCAGCAGGCTTTTTCTTCGTAAAGAAGAAGGATGGCAGCTTACGCCCATGCATTGATTACCGAGGCTTAAATGAGATCACCGTCAAATACCGCTACCCCTTGCCATTGGTTCCAGCCGCCCTTGAACAACTCCGCTCAGCTCAGTATTTCACTAAGTTGGACCTCCGTAGTGCATATAACCTCATCCGCATACGACAGGGAGACAAGTGGAAAACCGGGTTCTCTACAATCGACGGCCACTATGAATACCTCGTTATGCCCTTCGGCCTAGCAAACAGCCCTTCCGTGTTCCAGGCTTTTGTAAATGAGATATTTCGAGACATGCTCAACAAATGGATCATAGTATACATTGACGACATCCTGGTCTACTCCAACTCACTATCTGAGCACATTCAGCACGTCAGGGCAGTGCTCAAACGCCTCATCCAGAATCAGTTATATGCTAAAATCTCCAAGTGTGAGTTCCATCAAACATGCATATCGTTCCTGGGTTACATCATCAGCCCCGAAGGCGTGGCCATGGACCAACAAAAGGTCGACTCTGTGACGCAATGGCCACAACCTGAAACTATCCGACAACTACAACGATTCCTGGGCTTTGGCAACTTCTACCGGCGCTTCATAAGAAATTTTAGTTCAGTTGCTGCTCCACTTATCGCCATGGTGAAGGCCAATAACGCTCGCCTCAAATGGAACCCAGACGCTACTCGAGCCTTCACTCAACTCAAAACCCGCTTCTCCAGTGCACCCATTCTGCGTCATCCTGATCCCGAGCAACCCTTTATTGTTGAAATTGACGCATCCAACACTGGCATTGGAGCCATCCTGTCCCAAAGATCCCTAGCCACGAAGAAGCTCCATCCCTGTGCCTTCTACTCTCGCAAACTCAACTCCGCGGAGCGGAACTATGACGTGGGAAATCCAGAACTCCTCGCCATGAAGGGGGCGTTAGAGTAGTGGAGACACTGGCTTGAAGGCGCCAAACACCCTTTCACCGTCATCACCGATCATAAAAATTTGGAATATATCCGCTCCTGTAAACGTCTGAACCCTAGACAGGCAAGATGGGCTCTGTTTTTCACACGCTTCGACTTCCAAGTCACATACATCCCTGGTTCGAAAAACATCAAAGCAGACGCTCTTTCCCGCCTCTCAGACGATGAGACCTCGGAAAACAGTGATGAACCCATTATCAAGGATCCCCTAATTGTCGCTCCCATCCAGTGGGACATCGAACACGAAATCCTTCAAGCCGCCGAAACCAGTTCCACGCCACAGTCCTGTCCGGAGAATAAAATCTTTGTTCCCCCGTCACTTCGGGAGAGGCTCATCTCCGAGGTGCATGACCACCCCAGCTCCGGTCATCCAGGCAGCACGGCCACCGTGCAATTAATTCAATCCCGCTATTGGTGGCCATCCATAAACAAAGACGTAATCAGCTTCATAAACAAATGCTCACCCTGTCAGATGTCTAAACACTCCCGTCACCGTCCAGCTGGACTACTCCAACCCCTGGAGGGGCCACACCGTCCCTGGTCACACATCGCCATAGATTTCGTCACCGATCTACCTCTATCCCAGGGAAAAACTACCATCCTCACCGTAGTAGATCGATTTTCTAAATCCTGCCGTCTCATTCCCATACCCAAACTGCCTACAGCCATGGAAACAGCCGAACTGCTCTGCGAATGTGTGTTCCGATACTATGGTCTCCCCGAAGACATTGTGTCAGATAGAGGTCTCCAATTCACATCTCGACTCTGGTCAGCATTCTTTAAAAATCTTCAGGTGAATATCAGCCTAACATCCGGCTACCATCCCCAATCCAATGGGCAGACAGAGCGCTTGAACCAGGAGATTGGCAGATTCCTCCGCACATACTGTCACTCTAACCAGAATGAATTGGCTAAATTTCTTATGTGGGCAGAATATGCTCAAAAGTCTTTGAGAAAGGCATCAACCGGGCTAACTCCATTTCAATGCGTCCTGGGCTTCCAACCTCCTCTCTTTCCCTGGTCCGGCGAGACCTCCGAACTCCCCGCTGTGGACACCTGGTTTAAAAGCTGCGAAGAAGTTTGGAACGCAGCTCACACTCACCTCTCTCACGCCGTACGGCGTTTCAAGGAACAAGCCGATCGACACCGACGTCCTGGTCCCATGTATTCCCCAGGACAATGGGTATGGCTCTCCACCCGTGACTTACGCCTCAGACTGCCCTGCAAGAAGCTCAGCCCCAGGTACGTGGGTCCGTTCCAAATTGAAAAGCAAATATCTCCTGTTTCGTTCAGACTGACACTCCCTAATCATTTCCATATTTCTCCCACTTTCCATGTCTCTCTGCTCAAGCCTGCTGTTGGTCCAGCTGAGGCGGATAGGGAGGTGGCAGCCGGTGAACAGGGTCCCCCGCCTCTCATGATCGATGGTGAGGAGGCCTACCAGATCCACGAAATCCTGAGATCCAGACGCCGGGGTGGGCAACTCCAATATCTCATTGATTGGGAGGGGTACGGCCCGGAGGAGAGATCTTGGATTAACCGCAAGGACATCCTGGACACAACACTACTGGAAGAGTTCCACTCACAACATCCGGATATGCCGGCCCCTCACCCCCGTGGAAGACCCCGGCGTCGAGACTCACCTCACTTCAGGAGCCGTTCGTTGGGGGGGGCTCTGTCACCGACTCGGTCCCAGTCATTCCCCTCGCTGGCCAGCAGAGGCCACCATCTCCGGACTTCTAACCATTCTGCATCCCTTCACTCTGATTCCAGCACACCTGTTCTCCATTCCACTAATGACCCACGTACCACTTATAAGCAGCTCTCACTCACACCACAGTGCAAAGTCTTGTTTAGCCCCGGCCAGCATTTCTGAGCGTTCTATCCTGCCTGATCTCCCGTTTACTACTACCGCCCGTTTCACGACTCTGCTCTGTCTTCTGCCTGCCCTCGACCAAAGCCTGTTTCCTCGGACTCTGATTCTCGCCGCCTGCCCCTGACTAAAGCCTGTTACACGGACTCTGAATCACGCTGCCTGCCTCTGACCTAAGCCTGGTAATCACACTGTGTCTGTCATCTGCTACTTCCCCTTTTGATGTGTATGTTGTATGTCCGCACAGCCGTGCGAGTTGTTGATGTTTAAGTGTGACTTAATAAATACTGCAAAATGGATCCCTCCGTGTCAGTCTCCCCGTTACAATTAACACATAAAACACTCAGCAGGAATGTCCACTTTAGTGCATTTTTGAGTTGATTAACAATAAAAGCAATATTTAAGATGTTGTAAATGCATTTCCTGTTTACTGACACGCTGTAGTGGCGATCAACGCTATTACGTTTCCACTAACCAATGAAACTACAAGTGGGCGTGGCTGAATGTGCAGCCCCGCCCCAGATGCTGCCCCCTCCCGATCTGCAGGCTGCAGACAGCGGCTTCTCAACCATTTGGGCTCTGACCTGAGTCAGATTGAAATAGTTTTGTGCTCTGCTCAGATGTCCACTAGATGGCAGTAAAATGCAGCAGTAACGCAAGCTGAGGAAGTGTGTTAAAGCAGAATAAAAGAGAACTCATTGATGGATTGTTGACAAAAACAACACTCATTATATTAAAACATCAGTCATGCTGAACTCATATGATGAGGGCAGTCTAAATTATACTGGATATTTAATTGGATAAGACAGTTTCTTCTAAATACTTCATCTATCTGTAATATTATCTCCTGTTTCATTTCTCTCATATGGGGGTTTAGTATTTATTTTAATGTGTAATTATTCAATAGAAAAACTCCTAATCAAACTCTCTATACTTCACTAACAAGTGCTCACAACATGGAGACTGATTTATAAACTTCTCCTCACAGCTTTCTTATTTGGAATAATGCCAATATCCTGTATAAAAATAAATCAATATTCTTTCACAGTCGATATAACAACGGACTAATATTAGTGAATCAATTATTTGATAATGAAGGAACATTATTTACACTTACAGAATTTATCACAAGATACACAATTCCTCCATTACAGGAGTTTACGATAGTGACTGGGGCAAAACCTGCTGGTCTACACATGCTGTACAAAAGCAGTGTATGTACATCAGCACTTCCTGTTTATCCTCCTAAACCTGACCAGACCTCAGTCAGTATCTGTTCCTCTGGATTTAAGCTTCTGACTTCATAGAGTTTATCCCATTAAAAATGTCTGTGTAAAACTGATATTGAGTCTGAATGCTGTTTTTGTGAAAGCTTTAATGAAGTTATTTTTACATTGATTCTGGTTTTGCCAATATACTACATATTTCTGCATTAATGTTGAAGCTTTTATTGCTCATTAAATTTGAACATCATTTTCCGTATCTTATGAACATGTGATTTTGGGTTTTTATGTTGAGCATCGCTCTTTAAAAGATGCTGGTTTTATTATAAACTTTATTATATTATTATGTAAACTTCACATGCATAAATACAAGTTTAGGAAAAGCAAAACCTCTCTTCATGATGCTAGAAAAAGAGATTCAAATGAATATAAAAGTGATTTCTAAGTCTGAAAATAGAAAAGCAAGTAAAACAGTCAGCATATGCTCCTCCTTTAACATATGTGCATATAAATGTGTGTATATGTGTGTAACAGGGTAAAAATAATGTTTAATTGTCTTTCACCAAAATGGGTTATTTTGTTTATTTTGTGGTTGTTGAGAGACCTCTTGTGGCAACAGTGTGTAATTGTTTCTTTCACCTTTCACCTGCAAAGCCCCGCCTACAGCAGGAAATGCTTGCTGAATGCAGAAAGGTGGTAGGTAAAATGTGCTCCAGCTAAATGTGACAAATTTAGTATTTTAACACATATTAATAACACATACAAGCCCAATATGAACATTAAGTGATGTTTTAGATCAAATCTGTCGAGTGATTGCCGTGTGTGACCTACTTTGTGTGGTTAAATTTGCTCATGCTATGTGTAGCTGGAATGATGACATTAATATGTGCAGGGGGGATTTCTTACTATTTGTTTGGGGGTTTTAGATGCATGTTTAAATGCATACTGTTGCCAGAGGATGTATATTTCTGTTACAGAATAAACAACGCAGAATGCAGTTCTCTGTGTCCGCCTGAGGGATTTGTGTCATCAGGAAGAGAAGCGTTACATATGCATTTCCTGTAGTAAAAGTGCACTTAATAACTCTTGGTGATAACTAAATTTGAAAAATGTGTGTAATATATTTGTGTAATTTAATAATCATATACCCTCTCCTCTGTTGATTTTGTTGTGTTAGAAAACTACATGCTGGTTCTTGTTAATAAAAAAAATAGTGTTGGGGTAACAGCAGTGTGTGTGTGTGTGTGTGTGTGTGTGTGTGTGAGAAGGCTCCAGAATACACAGCCAGTCTTGAACAGAGAGCTTGAGTTCAGTCTTTCTGCTCATCAGGTCGGTCATAACTCTACACTCAGTGTCTGAATCTTCCTCAGCACATCGGCTTTCACATCGCTATAACTGATGCGTTTTAGAAACACAGCTATAACAGTCAGAGAAGCATTTGCTGATCTTCATGATGGTGAGGTCAAATGAAATATCTTCAATAAAAAAAAAATAAACCTCTGTTGATTGTCAAATATTCTTACAGAAATGAAGTCAAACTGTACTCAGTGAAGCTGCTAATGCTGTTATTTGATTGAGTTGTTTAATCCTCTGTTTTAGTTCAGTTGCTTTGGTGTGACGCTGTGTCTGTAGTTTTATTTCTTCCTTCAGTTTCTTCTTCCTTCAGTGATTGTGCTTGTTAACAGCAGGTGTTCATCAGTGTCTGAATTCACTTATTTGTGGTCATTCACTCTGTCCAGTGGACTAAACTAATTGACTAGTGTAAGGGCCGGGTGAATGAGGGTGTAGGGCGAGATCAGACACTCTGATTAGTTTCTTAAAGACAGGGGTTTTCTACAAAGGTAGATACATGTTCCTCTGAATGACAAGGAGGCAAATCAGCTTCTAACGCCGAGAGGGTTATTTTACCTTTATCTAACTCTATAATTTTAACACTTTACTCTGAATTACCACAACACTTGAAATTTAACACCAATGAATTTGCCGTGTAGTCTTCTCACTACATCTAAAAGTGTCTCCACAGATTGTGGTTCAGTCGTTCACAAGCATTAAAATGAGTAAAATATTATTTTAATAATGAAGAATATCTGGATGAGGAAAAGATCATAAGTGTCACTATAAACCCTAAATGAACCCAGTTTACCTCTGCACACGACATCCGTGCCTTTAAATAATATATTCAGCTTCATTTATTGTGTTTCCACTAAACTATTTCATCTCATCAAGAGGGAAAAGATGTATAATCATGAATCTTGTTCTCCTGCAGATCTAAATATCAAGGATAAATCATATATAACAACATTTATATTAGAAAAATCCTGTTTGCAGATTTGTTTTCTGCCCACAGCAATAGTTTAATGAAACATTATGTTTTCCCAGAAGTTGTGTTCAGATATCTACAGAATCTTTTCTTAATAAAGGAAATAAAAGCCATTTAAAACAGTGCACGTCTCATCAGCTGGTTAAAGGATGACTAGAGGAAAATGAGCTGTGTTTCTGTTTTACTCTACTTTAACAAGCAGAAAACTCACACTGACTTATTATCGTATTGTTCTGAACATTTTGAGAAATGACGACGATAAAGGGTGTCAAACATCTGTAAATGAGTGATCATTATATAATCAAAACCTTTCATTAAAGCTGTCCTGTTCTCATCTTACAGCAATTTAGACAAGCTTTTACAACCATTTCAAACACTGACCACTCGATATACAACCACAGCATCAATAAACACACTGCCTTAACTATGTGTTTTAATCTATGTGAATAAAGACAGATTAACAGATATATTGATTAAATAGGAGAGTGATCACCAAACACCTTCACTAATAGACAGATAATACAGTTAAACTCAAATGAGGAGCTGCAAACAATAAACAAGATACAAACTGCAAGAACTAGGGCGACACGGTGGCTCAGTGGTTACCACTGTCTCCTCATAGCTAGAAGGTAACTGGTTCGAGCATTAGCTGGGTCAGTTGGTGTTTCTGTGTGGAGTTTGCATGTTCTCCCAGTGTTGGCGTAGGTTTCCTCTAGGTGCTCCGGTAAGTAGGCGGTTCATTCCGCTGTGGTGACCCTTGATAAAAATCAGGGACTAGGCCGAAAAAGAAAATGAATGAATGAACATTTCAGCGAAATTTAAAACTGTTTTGGCTTCAGTCCTGACTAATCTAATGTATAAACACACTTATATTATTGAACAGCATCTGAGAGAAAGTAATAATTCATCAGAGAGATCTGTAAGGGGTGTACTCATTTCCATTTCCATCTGTAATCTTATTTTATTAGTCCAATACTGCTTTAAATATTTTTCAGAGACCTCTTGGATTTTATTTCAAATACCTTTTTCTCTATTCTCATATATGTTTGTAATATATGACACTATATATACTATACTTTTTCAATACTCTTTCAACACACTCGTGCTCAGAGAATCTGCACAGATATCTTCAGCTCCAGTGGTTTGTGTGTCGTCTTCAGGACACGCCCACAGTCAGGAGAGTCTCATGAATATTCATGTCAGTGTCACTCTGTGGAGCCAGTAATATTTCAGGATATACCTGTAGATCACACAGGTGTGTTTTAGTGAAGTGAAAGAGTGAAAGAGCTCAGATTGTGTTCCTGCTGCACAAGAGCGTCTGTACTTCTGCATGTGAGTTTAACACTTCTACATTACGCTGATTTGTGGAGATGATGAAGGGTTTATATGTGTGAGTGTGATTTAAATGTCTGATTCTGAAGATCAAATCCTCAAACACAGATTAAACACTGAGTCAAACACGCTCATTTAAACACTGTGTCTAAAAGCTTTATTTTTAATCCCTTTAAAGTGTTTGTGCTCTTCTATATGAGACTGACTCAATAGTGTCCAATAATTCAGCATTAAATATAACTCTAAACATTCAGAGTCACCAAATCAAAAGTAAAGTTAAAGCAGACCTTCAGTTGAACAGGAGGAAAAGCTGCTGAAAACAACAAGCTGACGATCCTTAAACAACACTGCATTTAACCTTTGACCGTCAGAGTAACTCATTAACCAAAGAGCCTCTTTAGTAGAGAGACATTTTAATACTCACTAAATCAACAATTGGCTGAACCTGAACTTCTCTTGATAAACTCTATATAACATGCATTTACCTTTAATCAAATGTGAAACAGCTGAGATGTCAGATCAGGGTTAAACCAACTGCATTATATATATATGTGTGTGTTTGTGTGTGTGTGTTTGTGTGTGTGTGTGTGTGTGTGTGTGTGTGTGTGTGTGTGTGTGTGTGTGTGTGTGTGTATGATTGTTTCCTGAAAGCTCTGCTAATGTCTGCATTGGTGTTTTAGCTGCAGTATGGCAGAGGAGCGAGTAAAGGACTCTCTCTCAGAGAAACACAGGTATTGACTCTGTTTTTACACCATTATTTCAACACTTTCTCTGAAGAACAAACACCAACAACAATGCATTTATTTGTGTTGCTATTGCTTGATCAATTGGTCAAATGTGGGTACAATTTTCTTCTTAGCTGGTTCTTGGTGATAAATGTTGGAGAACTACTGGTTTAAAGCCTGTTGTGTAGAGGTACAACTTGTCATTTGACTGTTTGTCATCAGTTGTAGTGCGGAAATTAGTTTATATGGATTTATATGGAGAGAGACCTTTGCACTCTTGTCTTGACATGTCTGAGAATATTAAAATAAGCCCCTCAGCTGTCAGAACACAGTAAACACAGTAAGTGTATTTCTGCACACTCACTATAATCTGCTCTTTCACTCCACTGAACTACATATACAATGCAGAAACCATTTAGCTCAGGCTGATCTAAAGGGTTAATGCTGACATCTGATGATCAACAGGAAAAATTCTTTCCAACAGCACCAATCAAGACTGCATGATCAGATGCTGATATTGCTTCATTATAGGAAGTCATTGGGCTAAAAACAGCCACAAACATAACAAAAGGGTGCTACATTTGAACAAGACACACAGATTAATACAGATATACATGTTAAACTTAGTGTGTAGCTCAGTGAAGGGAGTTTTATTTATTTATTGTCTTTTCTACCTAGAGATTATATTAATGTTTTGTTTTTATGTTTAGGCCAATAATTAGTCTGCTCTTAATTAAACTGAACAAACTCATATTTGTCTGATAAACTCTTGTAAAGGAGACTGAAGTTTGTCCTGCAGTTTATTGCTCTGGTGTGTTTGTGTGTTCAGTGTAAGATCAGGATCAGGTGTGTCCAGCTCTGTGTCTCTGAAGAGTGACCGGTCTAAAGATAATCCACCAGAGTTCAGTGGGGAAACACCATCATCTGCTCAAAGGTATTGTGTGTTTTACATTATTGCTCACACATGGAGTGTTTTGTGTAAAGCATCAATTCAGTAGAGAGAGTCATTCCTGAATAAATCAGTTGTTTAAATTAATCAAATGACTTTAGTGATTCATGAAGACATTTACAGACACCTGGCGTCTTATTCAGAGGATCTTTCAGTCAATATTAATATCATTTGTGGAGCATGAAAGATGTTTTAAAGAAGTTTATAACTAAACTGTTGTGTAAATACATCTAAATAAAGGTGAAGCTTTTAAAGGTAAATGTAGATGTGTTGTTTTGTAGCTAAAAGTGTGTGTAATAATGAACTGTAAATCAAACTTTCAAAGCTGCTTTCTAATAATGACTTTGTGGTTGACAGGGCTTTCTAATGACAGAGACAATTGACTGTGATTTCTCAGCTAAATATAACTCAAAACTCAAGTAACAAATCTGTCCACTGTCTCATTATGAGCACTACATGTATTATTTTCAGTGTTTGTAAGATATATCTGTATGTGTTTGCCTGTAAATGTGTAATTACAGTAGTTTTATCTGTTAACAGTGTTGAATATGAGTCAGCAGATTCAGGAGACGAGACTCACAGGAGACACAAGAGCTTCACAGACAATCTCCAGTGGATCTTCCAGGTGGGAAAAAACTCATTTATTATAAACAAATAAAATAAAAACAGTTATTTACAAATATACTGCTTAATTCAAATGTCGAGCAATTCATTTATTAAGGAATAATTGACTTCAGTTCATTGAATTCTTATAAAATTATGCATGACTGTGATACTCGTGGAGTCTCCGTTACACCTCTGTGTGCATTATTTTCTAATAAATGAACAGATTAGTCAATTATTCTGAAATCCCACCAAGTCATTTTGGTTTAATAGATGTACAAATGATTATGGCTTGACTAAAGGCTGAGCTTGTGCTTTTGGTGAAACTCTAACAGTAGTCCAAATCTAGACTAGTCATCAATACAAAGATTAGACAGACTTCACACATGTAGTCATTCTGTAGCTGTGAAATAATGAAAATCATTCAGCATTCATAAATGTGCTCAATGCCTGTCTGAATCTACTCCATCTGAAAACAACTGCACACCCTATAAAGCACAGTCCTGTAGTATAATGTTGAGTAATGTATTTTCAATTGTTCAGTAGTTTGTGCATGTTCTCTTTTCTTCAATCATAGAATCTTGAGAGTAAAATGATCAGATTTCTGAAGAATGAACTGGAGAAATTTAAGAAAATCTTAAAAGAAGAAAACAGACAAGAGTTTGTGAAGGAGTTTAATGAGAACAGAAGCATTATCACAGAAGCAGCTCTTGATCTCACACTCTTCTTCCTGAGAGAGATGAAGCAAGATCAAGCTGCTGATACTCTCCAGGGTAAGAGACTCATGACCATCTGTCAAACTGATACTTACTAATATAGCTGGAAAAGTCAAGAGTAAATCTCTCTATTTCTTTGCTCCTGTGTTTAGTCGAGCTGTTCTTCAATAATCAGCTTAAATGTAGCCTGAAGAAGAAATATCAAAGTGTGTTTGAAGGAATTGCTCAGCAAGGAGACTCCACACTTCTGAATAAGATCTACACAGATCTCTACATCACTCAGGGTGCGAGTGAACAGGTCAACACTGAACATGAGATCAGACAGATTGAAGCTGCTTCCAGACGTCATCAGTCATTAGAGATACAGGTTGAATGCAAACATTTGTTTGAAGCAGCTGAACAAGACGAGCGGATCAGAACTGTCCTGACAAAAGGAGTTGCTGGCATCGGGAAATCAGTCTCTGTGCAAAAGTTTGTTCTGGATTGGGCTGAAGGGAAAGAAAATCAAGACATCAGCTTCATATTTCCTCTTCCATTCAGAGAGATGAACTTAAAGGAGAAAGAAAGACAAAGTTTAAAAGACCTCATAACTCAGTTTTTCCCAGAGACTAAAGGACTGAACCTTACAAGAAGCACACGATTCAAAGTCCTGTTCATCCTTGATGGATTGGATGAATGTCGTCTTCCTCTGAACTTTGTTGGTAATGAGACGTGTCGTGATGTATCTTCAGCAGTCTCTCTGGATGTTCTCCTGACGAACCTCATCGAGGGAAATCTGCTTCCTTCTGCTCTCATCTGGATCACCAGCAGACCAGCAGCTGCCAGAAAGATTCCTGCGGACTGTATCGACCGGCTGACAGAGATACGAGGATTCAATGATGCCCAAAAGGAGGAGTACTTCAGAAAGAGACTCACAGATCAGAATCAGGCCAGAGAAATCATTGATCACATTAAACAGTCAAAGAGTCTCTTTATTATGTGCCACATCCCAGTCTTCTGCTGGATTTCAGCCACTGTTCTCCAGAGCATACTGAAACTGAAACACAGGGCTCATGCTGAAACACTGCAGGAATCTCCCAAGACTCTGACACAGATGTACACACACTTTCTCCGCTTTCAGATGCAGCAGAGCAAAAGAAAGTATGATGGAGAAAACACAGCAGATGTCTCCTGGGATCCAAAGCTCATCCTTTCACTGGGGAAACTGGCCTTCCAGCAGCTGGACAGAAACAATGTGATCTTCTATGAGAGCGATCTGAAAGACTGTGGCATTGACGTCTATAAGGCATCGGTGTACTCAGGCATGTGTACCCAGATCTTTAAGGAGGAGACGGGAATCATTCTTGGTACCATGTACTGCTTTCTTCACTTGAGCATTCAGGAGTTCATTGCAGCCCTTTATCAACATCTGATTCTAGACAGCGACAAGAAGCATGGATTGTTTTTACAGATAAGCAAAAATAAAGGCGTGACCGATTTCCTGAAGACAGCAGTAGACAAGGCTCTGGAAAGTGAGAATGGACATCTGGACCTTTACCTTCGCTTCCTTCTCGGTCTGTCACTCCAGTCCAATCGACAACTCTTACGAGGCCTGTTGACACAGCAGGATGACAGAGACCAGAGCAAAGAGGAAATAATTGCCTACATCAAGCAGAAACTTGAAGGGAATCTGTCTCCAGAGAGATCCATCAATCTGTTCTACTGTCTGAATGAACTGAACGACCAAACTCTGCTAAAAGAGATTCAGTCTCACCTCAGTAGAAAAAGTCTGTCATCTGCTCGCCTTTCACCTGCCCAGTGGTCTGCTCTGGTCTTTGTGTTGTTGACCTCAGAGGAGGAGCTGGAGGAGTTTGAGCTTCAGAAATTCAAGAGATCAGACGAGTGTCTCATCAGAATATCAGCAGTCATCAAATCCTCCAAAAGAGCTCTGTAAGTCAAAGTGCCATGTTTACTTGCAGTGAAAACCTTATTTATAAAGCAGAACAAGCAGGATTCAGCATGTAAATTCACCAGTTACTCCCAGTATGCATGCAAGTGAGTGTCTGGTGAACTTAGAGAAGAACAGATTCAACTTTATAGTTACTTTCACCATGTGTATCTGATATGAATAAAACACATCAGCAAATGATATTTGAATGTATTGTCAGACTTTCATAGACATTTTTGTGTTTCACAAACTCTAAATGTCTTGTTTTACTAGTGCTTGTGTGTATTTACATGTAAATGTTTCTCTAAAACATAAAATAAGCATTAGGCGGTTAAAACACTGCATAATTGTGATGATATGACGCGTCTTTCTCTGGCTCAGCACCAGTCAACACACCTGCTGTTGAACTCCCTTCCTCCTCATCCCTGTCTGATGTGCCGAAGTCTATATCAGTGAGCGAGAGAGACCGTGTTCACTCCGCGTGTTTTTAAATAATCAAACGTCCCCGTGTCGTGCAACACAACGAATCGATAATGAAATTCAATTATGAAATTCACTGCCAACCCTTTGAGTAATCGATTTTTATTGATTTAATCAATTCGTAGTTGCAGCCCTAATACAAATATCTGTCATTTCCCGGAACAGGCTCCGGCTAGATCCTGCTCAAATTAAGCTCTGATTTATATACATTTATATATTTATAATGTCCCGCTGGGCAGCAACTTACACAACTTTTTTTGAGTGTTGTGAATGAAGCGCGCTGGGACTAATGTCCACATGTGCCCAATAGAAACAAGGCAGTCAGCAGGCACGGAGAAACAATCCATGGCAACACTGCTGTAACTTTCACTCATTGAAAAATGTTTCTCTGCCTGCGTCGTGTTCAGCTGATGAGCCCCCGAGAGCTATATACCCCACCGTGATTGGTGGGCCTTGTCAGCTCCACAAACAAAAGTGTAAAGTGCCGTATATATCAAACTCACGGGCCAAACTAACATTAAACTTTCAAATTAAGGCGAGGACCACAATCTATCGTCCCGTGACGGACCACGAGTTTGAGAAGCCTGCTGTAGAAGCAGCTTATGGCTCCCACACTGCCCCCTATTGATGAGCACTCACAATTACAGCTGTCAAATAAAAGTACCGGTACTAAAAAAAATTCGGAATTGTATTGTTTTGAGAGCTAGGGTATCGCTATGCTTTTATAATATCGGTACATCGTCCTACACTACTGTTAGTATATACAACCATAAGGGTGAAATCTGGTGTCCTTTTCATGAGTGCGCATTGTTAATCAATGAGGTCCCAGATGACCACATCAATATTGTGTTTGTCCTCTACACAGGCTACAGAGCTGTAATCTCACTGTTCAGTGCTGTGAGAGTTTGTCTTCAGCTCTACAATCCTCAAACTGTGTGCTGAGAGAGCTGAACCTGAGTAACAATGACCTGCAGGATTCAGGAGTGAAGCTTCTCTCTGATGGACTGAAGAGTCAACACTGTAAACTGAAGACACTGAGGTCTGTTTTCAAACATCTAATTAATTGATTTGTTTCTTTTTTTCTCTTTACATCAGATGAATTACTAAAATCCCAATGCTTATATATTGTGTGTTCTTCTTTCTCAGATTGGTCTTGTGTAATGTCACTGTTCAGTGCTGTGAGAGTTTGTCTTCAGCTCTACAATCCTCAAACTGTGTGCTGAGAGAGCTGGACCTGAGTAACAATCACCTGCAGGATTCAGGAGTGAAGCTTCTCTCTGATGGACTGAAGAGTCAACACTGTAAACTGGACACACTGAGGTCTGAGTTTAAACACCTGATTTATTGATTTGTTTCTATTTATTTTATTTTATTTTTTACATCAGATGAATTACTTAAAATTGCACTGTTAATGTAATCTTTGTTCTTCTTTTTCAGATTGGCCATGTGTAATCTCACTGTTCAGTGCTGTGAGAGTTTGTCTTCAGCTCTACAATCCTCAAACTGTGTGCTGAGAGAGCTGGACCTGAGTAACAATGACCTGCAGGATTCAGGAGTGAAGAAGCTCTCTGATGGACTGAAGAGTCAACACTGTAAACTGGAGACACTGAGGTACAGTATAACCCTCTCACAACTAAAAGCTGTATATTTGTGCTTCTGCGTCCATAAATATTCTCATCAAAAGAGCCGCAATGCTTAGTAAACTCTCTGAAACAGACAAACTCTGGAACACAGCTTCGGAGCAGGTTATCTTCAGAGAGTAAGTTGCTATGGCTACCTAACATACCCCAGAAGTTACCTCCGATTTTGGAACCAAAGCTGAGGTTATCTACTTACTTACTCTCAAACTTACCCGGGTATGTCACATAACCTGCTTTCTGGAATACCCCCCAGAACAGACCAAAATCCAAAGGCAAACTAAACACAACATTACAGGGCTTATAAGGACAGAACCAATTAGACAACAATGAACAGCTGAAAACAAGGAGTGATCCTGTGAGCAGGCATACAGGAAATGAAAACAAAACACAAGACAAGAGCTAGTGCCCTCAAGAGTCTACATAAGGGCACTGCAGCAGATGTGACAAACACACTCACTAGCACAGACACACACTCATACACATACACACTCATACACTGTGGTCAGTTTTGTTAACTCAGTTCACCTATACCATATGTCTTCACACTGTGGGGGAAACTGGAGCTGGGACTCAAACCAGTGACCTTCTTGTTGTTAGGCGAAAGTGCTAACCACTGAACCACTGTGCAACCCTCTTCTTCATTATATCTTCCTCTAATCGTGCAGGCAAAACCAATGTTAGAGCTGGATTCAGGTGCAGTTCTAATGTTAAATATAATCCATACACAAAGAAAATGCCAGAGCTGAAGAGCAGAAAACACAGACAAGAGAGACACACACACATACAGCAAACTATGATCAACACATAATGACTGAAACAGAGGAGCTTCAACACACTAGTGAGTTAACAAGGGGGTGAAGAGTAACTGGGCAACTAACAGCTGTAACATGGAGAACACAAGAACAACACAATATTACACGGACTGGCCAACCAGGACCGTGACACAGCTCCCTTCTAGGAGAAGACTCCAGGGGGGTATTCCAGAAAGCTGGGTTAACTTACCATCTGCTAAAACCTAAACTCTCGGTTGATTTACCCAAAACCTGCTTACCGCGAGTATGTTGGTTCCAAAACAGGTGACGAGTTAGTTAAATCAACCTCCTGAAGATAACCGCGGGTTAATGCGCGTGCACGGCACACACCTGAAGGCATTTTCAGTAGATCGCCGAATTAAAGAGTCACCATAGAAAATCACGGTAAGAAAAAAAGGGCAACGCACTTTACAGAGGTGGAGGTTTTAAACACAGAGATTACACATCTGATTCAACGAAGGAAAGAAATATAGAATAAGAAATAGATAAGAAAATAAAAAATAAATAATAAGAAAATTTATTAGTTTATTAAATTACACATGCCACCCTCCATTTTATTGTAATGATAAATTAAACTACTCTTTAACATCCTTTTTGAGTATGTTGTGTAACCATTCATGCATTTATTTTTCTTGCCATTAATTTCTTAAAGCCACAATATGTGTATTGACTAATAAGGCTTATAGAAATTGTAATCTTTCTGGAGCTAGAACTCTGTCCAAAGTCATTAAACACAGAAACATTATCATAAAAGGTAATATTTAATTACTGGAGCTCTTTATTTAACACTCTACAATATTCTTTCCGACATGCAGCTAATAGAAAGAGGCCTGTCTAACTGCTGTGTCCTATAATAAACGTTGAGTTTTTGACTTAAACCACACACTCTGTCACTGTTGTAAGTGACTGTTGTCAGATAGCTTTAGGTTCTTTTTATTTTGCATGCAAACGAAGTTCCTTCTGCCTCAACTAACAAGCAGTGTAAGAATTTTCTGCACTTTTCCATATTTGAATATTACTCTTGGATCACAAAATCTTTTATCTACATATTTAAATTCTAAAGTAGCTGTATAAGGTCCATCTTCAAAGATAAAGTCACATGAGCATCACCTTAAGGTGAGAAATGTATTTGAAAAATATGTTACACGTTTAAAGGTGCGTGTATAAAGCAGTGTACAAAATCATTCATTTTATTTCAGGAAATGAAGAAATGAACAGACCAAACTATTTGATTAAACAGTTTTTTGACTAATAATATTTTCCATCTGTTTTGTCTGCTTGGGTCACTGAGATTTCCTCTGGGTCAGGCTGCAGGTAGGGTGTCATCGTATAAGGCAGAAAAGAGTATCTTTTGTCCTCCAGCAAGTAACAATGTAGTGCCCAGTAATGATTCTATTTTATAATACAAATATAATAAAAATAAACATTGTGTTAAGCAACATTTGCTTTATAGTTTTTTTTTTTTTAACTATATTTGTGTTATACACTTGAATCATTACTTCCTCAAAATCAGCCATTTAGCCTCAACATAGTGATGAGGTGGGGTGTGTGATGAGCTGGTAAGTGGAAGCAGTAATGAGTTAAATAGTTGAAACACCAAAAGATTAAGGATAGAAAATTAAGTTGTACCTGCACACTTATACTTTGGACAAATTTTATATTATCAGTGTCCTTTATTGACTGATGGAGCTTTAAAATCGGCTGCAATTAATGCACACAATAGCATTTAGAAACCCTGAAAAAAATATTATATTAAAAAATGTAGGTGTGTGTGCATGAATGTATATATAAGACTGACGTCCTACATCTTAAATTAAAGATATATTTTCCTACAAAAGACAAAGCTGCCACTTATAATATTATACAGAAAAATGTGAGGGTGCAGAAGAAGAGAAATAACACAAGATCTGTAAGTGAGATTCGAACTCGCTCCGATGTGCGCTCCGTTGTTCTTTATCGACACACTGTCCACTACGCTATTGCCGTGCTCTGTATCATCTGTGTAATGATACGCGGTAATGTATGACCAAGGAACTGTACAAAAGTGTAAAAAACAGTTCAGTGCCAGGCATACTGTACAGGTGGTCCTACTGCCACATTGTACAGTTGCCTAAAATGCCCTGACGCGAATACAAAGAGCTGCACTGAATGTTTTTTATGGTAAGCGCAGACCCGCGGTTTGTCACATTTGATTTCAAAAAGGTTTGTTAAATACATTAACATTATAAATTTGGTTATGAAAAAAACTGCACTTATAACCCTCTCAACAACGAAAAAACTTGTATCTGTGCGTCCACATCCATAAATATTCTCATCAAAAGAGCACGCAATGCTCAGTAAACTCTCTGAAACAGACAAACTCTGAAACATAGCAAATTACTCTCTGAACATAACCTGCTCCGGAGCAGGTTATCTTCAGAGAGTAAGTTGCTATGGCTACTTAACATACCCAGAAGTTACCTCCGATTTTGGAACCAAAGTTGAGGTTATCTACTTACTTACTCTCAAACTTACCCGGGTATGTCACATAACCTGCTTTCTGGAATACCCCCCAGATGATCCTCAGAGGAAAACACACAACAAGAGTGAGTTCAGCAGCTGGAGGTGTTACAGTGGACAAGGGTGATGGGCAGGGCCAGACGGACTCTGCAGATGTTTTTTTGCTATTTCTGCAGAGAATTTTGGTAAAAATCGGCGGATTTCTGAGGAATTATTTTGGGAGTATCATAACTAAATCCTTAATTAGTGAAATAAAAAGTAATACCTTTTTAATGTTTTTTCAATGTTTAAATTGCAAATCTAATCAGATTCACTTTATTTGGTAGACAAAGCAAGTCTCTTATATAATCTCTCTACTAAAAGACTGAAAATATGACAGTACACTGCATTGTGCATAAATCAGATGAACATTTTCATTTTATTCAATAATATTACTGTAATTTATATAAAAAAAAAACTAAATAAATTTAGATTTACACACATTTACTCAAGTAATAAGCAGAATTAATGATGGGCTAAAAATCTGCAGAATTCTGCGCGCAGATTCCGTGTGGGCCTAGACATGGAGGAGAGGCAGGTTAATGACATGACAGGGTACAGGACAGGTGAGGGGAAACTGCCAGGCAGGAGGACAAGGCAAAGCCAGGGACTACTGGACAGTAAACCAGAGCAGATCCTGTGGATCAGGATAAACAGCTGGAGCACAGAGATATAATGTGTTCTTAAATTTTGCATTCACGGGTGAGGCAGTCCTCATCACTGGCACTGATCAATATAATCATATATTTTCTGTATTTCTATGATGTCTATCTCTGTTTGCTTTTATTTGTCTGTTAATATGCAACTTTTAAATGTGCTAAAGGAAATGATTATTATTTACTTTTGTTCATGTGTTTTATTGTCTGTCATCTGTGGACCTTTTTGCGTGATTTTCTCGTCTTTTGATAAAAATATTTCTTGGACTATTCAGACATCTGAAGGAAACCATTTACTGTAGTTGCATAAACATAAATCCTATTAAAATCAGCAGATGTTCTCACTAATTAGTGAAGTTAAACCAGTCACTACAGTCAGACGTCCTTCAGACTATTAAACACACCAGATTAACACATACATATTGTGTTTGTCCTCTACACAGGCTACAGTTCTGTAATCTCACTGTTCAGTGCTGTGAGAGTTTGTCTTCAGCTCTACAATCCTCAAACTGTGTGCTGAGAGAGCTGGACCTGAGTAACAATGACCTGCAGGATTCAGGAGTGAAGAAGCTCTCTGATGGACTGAAGAGTCAACACTGTAAACTGGACACACTGAGGTAAATGATTTTAATCAATGGTTTGCTAAATAATTGCAGACTCCTGCATTTTCAGATGAATACTGTTCTTACATGTGTGGTTTCTGTGTGGAGTATACATGCTCTCTCCATGTTTTTGTTATTTAATTTCTTTGTTTCTGTTATATATGTATCTGTTTCACTTTATTTTGAAAAGTGCTTTGAGATGCAAAGTTTAAAGATGCTACAGAGTTATTTTAAATAGTATTTTCCTGTGTGTGTGTGTGTGTGTGTGTGTGTGTGTGTGTGTGTGTGTGTGTATATATATATATATATATATATAATTTATTTATTTATTTTTTGTGGGCAGAATTCAGTGTTAAATGTAAGACATTATTTATAAAGACAGACAGGTCTACAGAATTATTATTAGAGTGTATGAACGTGAATAGCAGCTGATGTTTTTGATTTAACGGCCACAAAACTTGATGCTGAACGCTGTGAGTTTGTGTCAGGATGATGATACATGAGCCGACTTTATGAGCAATGTTGTACAGTATTACAGGCCGTGATGCTGCTTGAAATGCTACTTTCAGAAAATTGGCAACAAACATTTTACATACAAATTGTAAATGTAGGTTAGTTTATAATATTGTATCAATAGTATGAGAGGACTAGTTACCTACCTATCTCACTCACTATCCTTCAGCTTAGTCCCTGATTTATCAGGGGTAGCCACAGAAGAATGAACCGCCAATTATTCCAGCATATGTTTAACACAGCAGATAGCCTTCCGGCTGCAACCAAGTACTGGGAAACACCCATTCACACACACACTTATACACTACTGCCTATTTAGTTACCTATTATTCCCCTATACTGCGTGTATTTGGACTGTGGTTGAAACTGTTACTTTTTACTTTTTTTTTAAGTGTACTTTTTTAAAAGTGTAGTCAGTTCTTCTACTTTTACCAGAGTCATTTTAAACTTGAGTATCTGTACTTCTACTTAAGTAACGGATGTGTGTACTTTTGCCATCTCTGCTACAGTCAGATGTGCTTCAGATTATTAAACACACCAGATCAACAATATTCAATCAATATTGTGTTTGTCCTCTACACAGGCTACAGTTCTGTAATCTCACTGTTCAGTGCTGTGAGAGTTTGTCTTCAGCTCTACAATCCTCAAACTGTGTGCTGAGAGAGCTGGACCTGAGTGACAATGACCTGCAGGATTCAGGAGTGAAGCTTCTCTCTGATGGACTGAAGAGTCAACACTGTAAACTGGACACACTGAGGTAAATGATTCTCCACTCTACAATAACTACAGTCAGACAGTTTCATATTAGAGCTCTTCATGCTTGAACATGTTAACCCTGGGTGATACTAAACCCCAGATAACAGGAATTATGGTTTATCAGTGATTGTGTTTCACACTGCTCATACTATACCTGTAGTTAACCCTCAGGGGTCCAGACTGAAAACCAGACTGAATGTGCCTGAACGAGAGTTTAGAGTAAGCAGTCTTGTAGACTAGAATATTTACTGCACAATTATGTGAAATTATTCTGTTCGCTCAGTCAGAGAAAACATTACAATGATCTACATTTTGTTAAGTTTGTTTTGGGTGATCTCAGCTGTATGTGTGAGTGACAATGCTCATGAATAATTCACACCTGAGAGACAACAGACACTCCCCCACTCACCCATCAAGGGCAGTGTACAGCAATGTCCATCTGCAGAAGCTAGCCCAAACTCAATGCTTGTTGTGTTACTGCTGTGTGACCATGTAAACACTCTGGGTGAACAATATACAGTGCTCAGCATATATAAGTACAGCCCTCACTAATCTCTCTTTTACATTCATAGTTTAATAGGAAGCTCTACAGTATTATATTTGTGCATATACAATAGATTAGCCAAATCTGGAGCTCATCTAACAAAATAACTCATGATAACGGTCCAAAAACTACTACAGACAAATGTATGTGTTATAGAAAGATATTAAATACAAAATTAAACAGAGGAAAAATCAAGAGAATCAAAACAATGGAAGAATTTAGCTGAAATTTAGTAGGGTTTTTGCAATATTTAGACTGAATTAAATTGCATTATCTTTCAATTTCTGAATATGTTTGGTGACTAAAATATGATGTTCATAAATAAATCAGTTTAATAAATGTGTTCTGTTTAAATGCAGCAGAATACACTGCCTATATTGACTGAGAAATGGAGGAAAGTCTTGGTTTTCAGAATGGGCTGTCCTCCATTATGCTGAGCGCTGTATGTGACTTATACAGCCGCACATATAATATATATTTGAAATGGTGTAAAACGTGTTCGCCAAACTCTCTTGTGCATTAATCCAGCATTTAATAATCATTTCTGAATGAGTCTGAGACACTGAAGTAGAGGAATGACAAACGCTTTAAACACAAGAATAAATCAGATTTAAACATGAAAAACAATTACTGTAAATCTAAATCATATTTGAAGAGCTTTAATATAGATTTCACTAATAGTTGCAGTCTCAGTTCACTGTTTGAAAACTTTACCAGGTTGTGTCTTTCTGTGGGTGTCGACATTCAACATCACTTTCTGTGTGAACAGCCCTTAAATATTACCAGATGCGGAGCCCAAATGTGCTGCGGTAATATTTTATTTATATTTATATGAACTTCTACAGATGATGTCGAGTCCTTGTTGAGTGTGTGAGTGTGTGTGTTTGCTGATGTGATCAATAAGGAGAGCTGATCAGGATGTGTGTGTTCATCACTGCTGTTGACATGAGCAGAAACAGCAGTCAGCATCTTCACAACACAAAGAGATGTGTGATTGTCCAACTGTGTGATGTGGACTATTGCTGTGTTTGTAGATTGTCTGGCTGTATGGTGACAGAGGAAGGCTGTGGTTTTCTGTCTTCAGCTCTGACTTCAAACCCCTCACACCTGAGAGAGCTGGATCTGAGCTACAATCATCCAGGAGATTCAGGAGTCAAGCTGCTCTCTGAACAACTGGAGGATCCAAACTACACACTGGACAAACTCAAGTATGTGGAGCAGCACTGCCTTTTTTATTGTGAATACAGATACTTTGATACTTCACTGCTCTTCTAGTGTCCAGATATGAATCAAAGCTGTTAAATATGTCAGTGCACTGGGGCAGTTCTCACATTAAGCGTGATATTATATCTCATATTAACACTGTACAGTTTCAGCATTGTAGTTGAGCAGTGAAACTTGTTCTCTACATTTCTGCTGAAGAACTGTACAGTATCAGCTCAGAGATGTGTGTGTACTGTTCTCCAAATACGTCCTGTGTATACTTTAACAGCAAGTTAAACTCTCCCTCATGAACTTCACAGACACAGAATGTCCTTTATCACACTTTAATAAGGGCGGAGTAAAACTATAAACAGGAAGAAAATAAACAATATCAATTTACATTCACAATGTGGACATAACAAAGATGTTTCTGGCAAATATCTCATATCTTGTAATCTGGCTCTTTTCTGCTTCTAAACTAACATGAACACAAAATATCAGGCAATAAAAGTGATCAGCAGACAGTGATGCTGGTTCTGATATAGTCCAGTGACAATCACATGTTGAACAAACTCAAATAAAGCAAATGACAAAAAACTCCTAAACTAATCCTTTATAACTGAAGTATTATGAACAATAAACAGAACACAAACCCACCAAGCTTCCAAAGGGCGAGGAGGACTGCAGATTGGTCTGGATTCACTGCTCTCCAACTTAGCAATGTTTGGAGATGATGAAGAGGCATTTGACAGAAGATGAAGATCTCCATCATATTTCAAGTCATTTAACACTGAATTCTGCTTTATTATTGTGCTGCGCTTTTGTCAATTGATCATTGAATGAATCCTTCAGTCTTTATATCTGTCTGTTTCTGTGTTTCCATTCTGTTTTCTGTTTCCACATCTGATCTAAAAGCTCTGTGTGTCATTCAGAAGCTGATTTGACAGCTCCACACACACTCATGTTGTTTTACTGCAGTTATTAATGCACTGAGATCAGCCAATCACAATCCAGCATTCAGCACACACTCCACATGTCTTATTGTGTGTGTGTGTGTGTGTGTGTGTGTGTGTGTGTGTGTGTGTGTGTTGTCAGGCCCAGATTAAGACCTCAGGGGCCCCTGGGCACATTGTCTTGTAAGGCCCCCTACCTGGCCGCACCCCTATAGTTGAATTGAAAAAAAATAAGAATTAAATAATTTTTAAATAAAATGAATCTATAATTTTTTGCCCACATATTTAAATAAATGCTATATAGTACATATGTATTTATAGTCTACAAAGATTTAACTTATTTTTCAAAGCATTGAATAAAAATACTAATAAAACTATATATATATATATATATATATTTTTTTTTTTTTTTAAGGGTATTTTAGTGTATTGCTTTTACAAACTTATAAAGCATATTATTGCCATGGCATATAACGCACAATGCTTCTCCAATCCAGTTCTATGAATCTGAGTCTTTCATAATACAAACACTGCTTTACTGTCTTTCTCCTTCTCTCCCTGTATTTTCTCTACTTTTCTCGTGATGAAGACTTGATTATAAACCTAAAAGTATCCAATATCACACACACTATACCTCTTCTCTCCCGTCTCCCTCCTCTTCTGGGCCTTTCTCTCTCTCTCTCTCTCTCTCTCTCTCTCTCTCTCTCTCTCTCTCTCTCTCTCTCTGCACGAGGTGAAGGAGTGGTGTGGGGTGTGAGAGCAACACGCTGAACTGGTTTCAGGGTTAATCTTTTTTGTTTTCTTTTTTTTCTCCTTTTTCCCCCCCTTTTATCCTTTTTCTTCTTTTTTAGAAGATTTATTTTTGTATTATTGATTCATTTGTTTTGGTTTAAACTAATACCAGCGATCCCCTCTATGATAAGGGAAACCATGGCGTTTCTCTCGGGAGAGGGAACACCTGGTTTCTCTATCAAGAATGGATGCAAAGTTTATTCGGACCAAGTTTTTACGGTTGAAGAAGTGCTTTTGGCAATGGCAGAAATAGTTGAGCACGAAAATATAGTATCTGCCTCAAGAATGAATAAGGCTGTGGTAGTGTTTCTTAAAGATGAGAAACACGTTAATGATCTCGTGGAAAACGGAATTGTTGTTAACGACACGCTAGTACAAGTAGTGCCCTTGCGTACACCGGCTACTAAAGTAACAATCTCAATTGTGCCTCCATTCATTCCCAATGAGCAAATTCTTAAGGAGTTGAATCGTTTTGGTGAGTTTGCGGGTTCTGTCAAAATGGTTCCGTTTGGGTGCAAAAACGTCGCTTTAAAACATGTGCTGTCTTTCCGTAGGCATGTATTCATGTTTTTAAATGCGCAGTCTAAGACTTTAGACATTTCGTTCCGTATTCAACACGGGGACAGTTCTTATATGGTTTATGCAACAACAGAGAGTTTGCGGTGTTTCGAGTGCGGGGATTTGGGGCACAAAAAGCTCAAATGCACTCATAAGAAACAATTAGAAAATGAAAAAAATGACGGAATGAATGAAGAGCGCAATGATCAAAGCAACAGCAGTCAAAACAAAGAGAAGCGGCCTACAGCGGTGAAAGACGTAGTGATTCCGGGAAAAAAAACAGAAAACAACCGGCATTAATGGTAACAGTTCAGGGATGCTAGATGAACCCAGCGTTGTTTCAGAAGTTGGTTTTACAACCGAGCAAAGTGCCGAAGGCTCAAGTTCAACGTTAGAGGTAAGTGCGTTTACTTCAACTCTGAGTGCTGGTGATAATGCTGTAAGCCCGTCTGTTTTGAAGGAAAATACGGCTGTTGATAAGGAAAATGATGGTGTTGGTGGCAATGTAGTTTTAAAAGAGAGTTGTTTAGAGTCGGAGGTGATTGCAGAGAATGAAAATAGTGATGAAAATATGGAGGACTGCGATGATAACTGTTCAGAATTTTCGGAAATTGAGTGTAGTCAGTCGTTGGATGATGTGTATTCGGTAGAAGAATTGAATGCTTTTTTAGATTCAACTAAAGGAAAAAAGACTGACATAGTTAAGCACTTTCCCGATAGCAATACATTTATTAAATCGGTGCTGATTGCTCAGAAAAATGTGGGCTATGAGGTACTTTCAAAACAAAAACGATTCCGATTGAGTAAGTTTGTAACAACGTTACGCAAAGCTCAAGAAGAACAAGGAAGAGTGTCAAAACGAAAAAAGTAAATCACATGGGAGAGGGATCTATTTTTATTTTTGTTTTACTTACCTGTTATTTCCTGTTTTCCCTTTCTATCTTCCCTGCAATGCAGATTCTTAAAGTAGGATCATTAAACATAAATGGGATGAGGGATGGGAGTAAAAGAGCTTTACTTGTTGAATTTCTTAAACTTAAAGAAACCCATGTAACTTTTTTACAAGAAACACATAGTGATCAAAAGAATGAATCTGAGATTAAGTTATGGTGGGAAGGAAAAACTGTTTTTAGTCATGGTACAAATATCAGCGCAGGGGTAGCTAAAGTACTTAAATATAAATATTATATCAGAAGTAGAAATAGAGAAAGGACGTATTATGTTGGTAAAAGCTAAAGTAAACAATCAACTCTTTGAATTTATAAATATCTATGCTCCCAATAAATGCTCAGAAAAATTAGCATTATTTAAGAAATTAAAAGATTTTTTAAATAGTTATACTTTGGAAGGATTTCTAATTGTGGGAGGAGATTGGAATTGCACTCTTAATTTTCTTTTAGATAGAAACAATCAAGAACCACATCCTGCATCGGCATCTTTTTTAAAAAGTTTCATAATTCAGAATGATTTGATAGATGTGTGGCGAGACCAAAATGCGGAAATAAAACACTATACATGGACTAAAATAAATCTGGGAATGATTAGTGTAGCAAGACTTGATCTGTTTTATGTAAAGTGTAGTGATAAAAACAGAGTAAGTGGGTGCAATATCTTTCCCTGTTGTTTATCAGACCATAATTTAATTACAGTCAGTATTGTTTTAACACAATCTAATTGTAAAAGCCCTTATTGGAAATTGAATACTGCTTTATTGAAAGAAAAACAGTTTTATGAAAAATTCAAATTATTTTGGGAGGAGTGGAGTATTAGGAAAAAAGATTTTAAAAATTTATTACAATGGTGGGAGTTAGGAAAGATTCAAATAAAAATTTTCTGTCAACAATATACATGGTTTTCAACAAGAAAAATAAAACAAAAAATTTCGGAAATAGAGCATGAAATCTGTCATATTACGTCTGGCATGATACAGCATTCTGATTCATCTTCAGCAGTCTTTTTAAGTAAAAAAAATCAAGATTTAAAATCTTTATTGCAAGTGCGGGCCAAAGGTGCTTTGATAAGATCTCGGTTTATGTCATTGCACGAGATGGATGCTCCTACTTCTTATTTTTTTAATTTAGAAAAAGTGTCAAAAAAACAAAATGAAATGTACTGTTTGAAGACCCCTGAAGGACTAAAGACTTTTGATCCAGAAAAAATGAGAAAGATTGCAGTGGATTTTTATTCAGACTTATACAAGAAGGAAGAAACTAATATTGAGTGCATGTCACAAATAATGGAAAAAATCCCTACTCTTACTGAAACACAGCGCAAGTTTTTGGACAGTGCTATACCATATCAAGAATTAATGGATGCAGTAAAACAGATGAAGACGGGTCGAGCCCCGGGAATTGATGGACTGTCTATTGATTTTTACAAGTCTATGTGGAATATTATTGGAAATGATTTTTATGAAGTGATTCAAGAATGTTTTAAAGAAAAAAGTCTTCCTACAAGTTGTCAAAGAGCTGTTTTAACACTTTTGCCAAAAAAGGGGGATTTGAGTGATCTTAAAAACTGGAGGCCTGTGTCTGTTTTAACTACTGATTATAAGTTAATGGCCAAAGTGTTGGCTAATAGGTTAAAGACTGTACTTGGTGATTTAATACACCCAGATCAATCCTATTGTATCCCAGATAGAACAATTTATGACAACATTTTCATGGTAAGAGATATTTTAGATTATTCTAAACTAAATGATGTGAATGTTGGTTTTTTGTTTTTAGATCAAGAGAAAGCATTCGATAGAGTGGACCATGGTTTTTTATTTGAAACTATGAGAGCTTTTGGTTTTGGAAATGTTTTTATTTCTTGGATCAAACTTTTATACACAAATGCTTCATGTGTTTTAAAAATAGGTGGTAGCTTAAGTAAACCAATAAGAATACTTAAAGGCATAAGACAAGGATGCCCTTTATCAGGCCAGCTTTATGCTTTGGCAGTAGAACCATTACTGTGTTTATTAAGAGAAAATTTGTCTGATTTTAAACCTGATGATATATGCAATTCAGTTAAAGTAATAGCTTATGCAGATGACATCGCTATTTTAGTAAAAAATCAAAAAGATGTTGATGTTGTTAAAAACAGCATCTCTTTATTTGAGAGGGCTTCATCTGCAAAGTTAAATTGGATTAAAACAGAGGCTTTTTGGTGCAATGAAAAAAGTACAATGAGGTTACCTGTTATTCCTGAAAATGTAAAATGGAAAAAACATGGTTTTAAGTATTTAGGTATTTTTTTGGGATCCGAATCGTATCAAAGAAATAATTGGGAAAATGTTAAAGAAAAAGTGTGTAATAGATTATCAAAATGGAATTGGATTTTACCACAACTTTCGTATAGGGATAGAGTACTGGTTATAAATAACCTTGCTGCATCTGTTCTATGGCATAAATTAATTGTGTTAAATCCACCAGATGGTTTTATTAGAGAAATTCAAAAAGTGTTCATAGATTTTTTCTGGAATGGAAACCATTGGCTAAAAGAGACAATATTGTATCTACAATTAAATGAGGGTGGTCAAAGCCTCATGGACATTAAGTCCAAAGTAGCTGCTTTCAGATTGCAGACTGCACAAAAACTCCTTTATCAAAAGTCTCTAAACTGGACTGCTATTGCTTGCACCTTATTAAACAGAGTAGGACGGATGAATTTGAACAGACACCTTTTTTTAATGAATTTGAAAGATATTGATTTTAATGGGCTTTCTTCTTTTTATACATCAGTTCTAAATGCATGGCAAATATTTATAGTTAAAAGAGAACTGACCGAAGTAACACAAGAATGGGTACTTGAGGAACCATTAGTTTATAATCCTTTATTGGTTGAGATTTTGAAATCAAAGGTCTGTTCTACAAGATTAATTCAAGCAGGAATATGCAAAATCTGTCATTTAAGAATACAGGATAGTTGGATTTCTGCAGAAAAACTTGCTAAGAAAATCAATGTTCACTCTGTTAGGTTTATTGAAAAATTGTTATATGAGGTTCAAAAATTGTTTCCTGTAGTGCCATTGCAAACAGAAGTAACTAAGACTGTATTTCCCAGGATTAGTGTAAAAGTAAATTTAGAAGAATGGCAGGAGGATGATACTAGATTGCTTTCATTTAAAACACCGCAACTTGGTTTCTTTGATGAAATATCTAAAAAGTCATTCTATTGTCTTTGTGTTAAATTTCTAAATTTAAAATCTTTGAGAGAAATTCCAGAAACCAAATGGGAAAATTTTGTAGAAATTGGTACCACTCCAAAAGGATGTTGGAGGTCATTATATAAAGTACCAATTGAAAAAAGAAGCGGAGATTTACAATGGCGGATCTCTCATTGGATATTGGCAACAAATCGTTATAAGAATCATCTAAATCCGGTACAAGGAGATAAATGTATATTTTGTGGCCTTTCAGAAACAATGGCTCACCTATTTATTGGATGTTCAAGGCTTTTTAGATTGTTTGACATGTTGAGAGACTTGTGTCAGAATTTTGGTTTCATTTTTACTAATAGTCTTTTTATCTTTGGACCAAAATACAATGCTTTAAATAAGAAAAAAATTGTTTTAACAAATTTTCTATTAGGTAAGGCAAAACTGGCAGTATGGTTGACAAGAAAAAATAAAATACTGTTAGACAGCAATACTGATCCTTTGGACTTGTTCAGAATTTTGGTAAAAAGCAGGCTAGTAATGGAGTATAAATATTATGAATTGGTGAATGATGTTGATTCATTCTTTCTTGTATGGGGTATTGAAAATATTTTATGTCAACCTAATGAAGAAGGAGGTTGTGATATATTGCTGTAAACTTGGTGGTATTAGTTTTTTATCATTGTTTTATTATTATTTATTTTGTGTGTTATTGTTTATTTTTTATTATTTTTGTGTGTATATACATGTTTTTGTAATAAGCTGTAATTGTTTTTAAACTGATACAGTTTTTGAACTGTTGTAATTAAAGAGTTGTTAAAAGTCTCTCCTTTTCTGTCTGTCTCTCACACGATGAATCCAGTCCGCGCTGCGCTGCCGTTAGCCTCATCCGTCTGGTTAATGCTAGCTACTCATCATTTAAAGTTGTTTTCAAATCATTTAAAGAGTTTTCTCTCGCGTTTGCTAAATCCACTTGTCCACTCATTTTTGATCTATGACAGATATAACGTTACACTACAGTCCGCTCAGTTTAGTGCGGGTTATTACAAAACTGACGTTTCCGCACTTGACCAATTACAGCATTCTGTTTAGTTAAAGAAAGGCAGTTTAAATATAATAATAATATTAATATGTGATCGCGATTTTTTTGCTCAGAGGAAATACAGTTGTCTGAGCAATATAGTTTTTGAAGAGAGGGAGGTGCGGCAGGCGCCTATAATAAGGCTAAACGTTATTAAATACCCACGAGACACTTGTGACTTTATATCACATTTGCATTATTTTTAAAAATGTTTCCTTCCTGTTAAAAATAAATATATTTCCAATCTGATATGTAACGGGGAGAAAAAAAAGTAGCACGGGTTCAGCTGATGGTGGACTCGAACCGAGTTGATGATCAATCGCGTCAAACGATGAAGCATTGCGCCTTACAAGGTGCGCCACTGCTGCTGTATCAATTCACAGCTCTTTACTCATGTTGTCTCTATCAATCAGGCATCAGTGGGCGTAAACCCTGAATAGCTTAGTCCAACTAGATGTGCTATTTGCAATTAGCCTAAAAAGACACTCCGAAATTGTCTTTTTTTCTCCCCCCTCTCAGGGGCCCCTAGTGCGCACGGGCCCCTGGGCCTGTCCCCATAAGGCCCATTGGTTAATCCGGCCCTGGTGTGCGTTATAAGCTGATGTTTGTGTACTGACTGAATGTGAATCTGTGTGTGTTTACAGTCTGGATCATGGAGGAGAGACGAGGATTACAGCAGGACCACGCAAATGTAGGACTACACACACACACACACACACACACACACACACTCTCAAACACACACACGCATGCACACACTCACACAATTAGACACACACTCACACACACACACACACACACACACACGCTCCCTTCTGTTTCTCTCTCTCACACGCACACGCTCACACACAATCAGACATACACACTCACTCTCACAAACACACATACACACACACACACACACACACACACACACACTTCCTCTCTCTCACACTCACACACACACAGCAGTGACCACATGCGCGCACACACACACACACACGCTCTCTCAAACACACACACGCATGCACACACTCACAATCAGACTCACACACACACACACACACACACACACACACACACACGCACCCTCTCTCTCACACGCACACGCTCACACACAATCAGACATACAAACACACTCGCACACAAGCATGCACCCTCTCTCACACACAGACACACACACACACACTCACACACTTCCTCTCTCTCACGCTCACACACACACACAGCAGTGAACACATGCGCACACACACACACACACACACACTCTCTCTCTCTCTCACACACACTTCCCCTTTCTCTCTCTCACACACACACACAGACACAGCAGTAAACACATGGACACACACACACACTCCCCCTCTCTGTCTCTCGCTCTATCTCACACACACACACACACACACACACACACACACATACACACACACACACACACACACACACAGACAGCTGTGGTTGTAAATGTGTGTGTTCTTGTGTTCAGATGTCTGTTTCCTCACTCTGGATCCAAACACAGCAAACACTCAACTCATTCTGTCTGAGGAGAACAGAGAGGTGAAGAGTGTGAGAGAGAATCAGCCGTATCCTGATCATCCACACAGATTTGATGATTATCCTCAGGTGTTGTGCAGAGAGAGTGTGTGTGGACGCTGTTACTGGGAGATTGACTGGAGTGGAGATGATGGTGTGTGTATATCAGTGTCATATAAGAGCATCAGGAGGAAGGGAGGAGGTGATGAGTGTGTGTTTGGAGATAATGCTCAGTCCTGGAGTTTGTTCTGCTCTTCCTCCAGTTTCTCATTCAGACACAATCACACACGCACTGATCTCCCAGTGGATCCGCTCAGCAGGAGAATAGGAGTGTTTGTGGATCACAGTGCAGGAACTCTGATCTTCTACAACATCTATAGAGACACAATGAGCCTCATCCACTCAGTCCAGACCACATTCACTGAGCCGCTCTGTGCTGGGTTTGGGCTTAATTATGGATCATCAGTGAAACTGAGCTGAAGACTGACGAGAGATTTACCCAGAATCCTCTGCAGGAGCAGTCAGCAGCAGTGTGTGTGTGTGTGTGTGTGTGTGTGTGTGTGTGTGTGTGTGTGTGCATGTGAGAGTGTCTGTATTTGTGTGCATGTGAGAGAAAGTCTGTGTTTGTGTCTGTCTGTCTGTGTGTGTGTGTGCGTGCATGTGTAGTGTGAGAGTGTCTATGTTTGTGTGTGAGAGTTTGTATTTGTGTTTGTGTGTGTGTGTGTGTGTGTGTCCATGTGCATGCGTGTTTGTGAGAACGTCTGTTTGTGTGTGTTTGTTTGCGTGCGTGCGTGTTTGTATTTGTGTGTGTGTGTGTGTGCATGACAGACAGTGTATGTGTGTGTGTGCGTGTTTGCGTGCGTGCATGCGTGTGTGTGTGTGTGAGAAAGAGATAACATGTTTGTGTTCAGTTATGTGCGTGCATGTGAGTGTGTGTGTGTGAGAGAAAGGGAGAACGTGTGTGTGTGTTCACTGTTATGTGCGTGCGTGCGTGCGTGCGTGTGTGTGTGTGTGTGTGTGTGTGTGTGTGTGTGTGTGTGTGTGTGTGTGTGTGTCTCAGTCTTCATCAGTGTCATCATTGATGTTGATGAAGTGTCCTCCAGGATGCTGCTGTGTTCAGATCAGCTCATTCTTGTCTACAGATTGATCTTCTTCATTGTTTCTCTGTTGTTTGAGCACAAATAATAAAAGTCAATGTCAAATCCACTGCTGATATTAGAATGTGATGATGAACATGGAAATGTCTGAATCCTGTCTGAATCTCTGTCAAATCTTGAATCAACTGTAGAGAAATCCAGCAGCTCAATGAATAAAGGAGAAATGAAGTGTGACGTTTGTTTCTGCTCTTCTGATCTTCTTCTTCTTCATGATTTGACTTGAACTGAACAATAAAAACACATTTATTCCAGTATTTATTGATCTGTTCATGTTAGTTGATGACAGTAAAGTTGTTCTCTGTTAGTTCTTGTTGACTCTCAGTGCATTAACTGATGTTCACCAGCACAACTGTGCATTAATAATGCTTAATAAAGCGAATAAATCAAGCTCAGTAATGTCTGTGTCCAGTAATAAGCCTGTAACTCTTGACTAGATGAGGAGTTTTCAGTGTTGGATTGACTAAAGTAGGAAAACACACAGTTTAGCTGAAGCTTTCCTGCTGCGCTCAGAGAAATAAAGACTTCTGCTCCATCAAGACCAACACAGAGACACTGAGGAGGAGCTTCTGAACACAGACCAGACGCTCTCTCAATCACAACACACACACACACACATTCAGCACGTCTGTGGACACATCTGCACATTCAGCCACAGTTACACACACACACACACACACATCTCTGTGTGTATGCTAGTTGAGGTCAGTTATGGTGTCACTGTACATGGAGTCAGTCTACAGCTAAAGTTCTCTACAGTTGTATAGCCGCGGGGTTTAATGTGTCGATTTTATTCTCTACAGATATATCTCCTATGACTAAAGTTTGTCTATATTTTATTTCTTATTTCATTCAGTCATTTATTTCTCATCTATAATCTTGTTGTGTTTAAGGTCATGGCTGGTCGTATGAGCATTTCACTGGATATTGTCGTGTGTATGAGTTTGTGTTTGATAAAGAAAGCTGAATTTTAATGTAAAGTCAAATGAGATATTGAATAAACAACATTTCAGCTGAAGTTAAAGTTTTATTTTCTCTTGATTATTCATCTTTATTAACACTTGATGTGATTCTCCCTTGTATATTCACTGGGTTCAGCTAATGTTGTGTCTAACAGTAATATTCTGTGCTAGTTTCAGCATCCTGATCATCTTGAGTTGCTTG
>NC_141024.2:75112500-75135000 GCF_052040795.2 Danio rerio | reverse complement strand
TGGAGTCATTAGTAAATGAATCAGTTGTTTGGATTAATCAAATGACTCAATGACTTTTGATGATTTTAGACATTTACAGACACCTAGTGATGGTTTTAGTTTCTTATTCAGAGTATCTTTTAGACAGGCAAGGGGACAAAACAAGCAATCAATCATAATCAAGAGTAATCCACAAAGAGTAATCCAATATCCAGACAGCGAACAATAAACACAGAAGATTAAAACACACACCAGCGAAACACGCTCTGAGTGTACATGAACGAGTAACACACCGCTAATCCACAAGAGTACTCCAGTAAACAGAGCTGATGGCTGATGTTGGAGCGCTGCTTCATGAAGCTTCAATACCTTTACATTTATTTTGTTGTAAATCAGTGGATCAGAGCATTTGACAGATCTATTGACAGCTCAGTTTAGCCAGTTCTGGAAAATGTTTGGTCGTCCCACACATCTTCCGTTAAAGGATTATGGGGTCACAGTGCTCTGAGGAACCTTCAGTGCAGCAGAAATGTTTCTGTAACCTCGGCCAGATCTGTGTCTTGCCACAATTCAGTCTCTGAGCTGTTCAGGCAGTTCCTCTGACCTCATGATTGTCATTGGCTCTGAGATGCATTGTGAGCTGTAAGCTCTTATATAGACAGGTGTGTGGCTTTAATCAAGTCCAATCAGTGTAATCAAACACAGCTGGACTCAACTGACGGTGAAGAACCATCTCAAGGAGGATCAGAAGAAATGGACAGCAGCTGAGTTCACAGCAAAGAGTCTGAACCATGTGATATTTCAGCTTTTCTTTATTAATAAATCTGCAAAAACGTCTACAGTTCAGTGTTGTTCTGTCAGTATGGGCTGCTGTGTGGACATTAATGAGGAAACAATGAACTTAAATGATTTTAGCAAATGACCACAATAAAACAAAGAGTGAGTCTGAATACTTTCTGTACGCACTGTAAGTCTAATCTGTTTAACAGACCTGATCAGCCTGACCTTGAGCTAAGAGTTACTTTGTGCTAGTTTTGTGCCGAGTGAAATGTGTTTTTTTCCAATAATTTTCTCTTTTGTCAGTTTTAATACAAGGTGTACAAAGGAGACTGAAGTTTGTCCTGCAGTTTATTCCTCTGGTGTGTTTGTGTGTTCAGTGTGAGATCAGGATCACGTGTGTCCAGCTCTGTGTCTCTGAAGAGTGACTGGTCAATGGATCGTCCACCACCAAACCTCAGTGAGAAAACACCATCATCTGCCCAAAGGTATATTGTGTTTCACATTATTGATCACACATGGATTGTTTCAGGCATATTATTGTGAACCAACAATTCAGTAAAGAGAATCACTTCTGAATGAATCAGTAGTGTGAATGAATCAAATTACTCAATGACTCAATGACTTTGACTCATTTACAGACACCTAGTGGCAGATTTAGTTTCTTATTCAGTGTCAGTATCATGTCATCTTCATCCTCATGTCATTTCTATTATTTGTGTGACATAAAACATGTTTTGAAGATGTTTATAACCCAACTATTTTGTAAATATATCTAAATATAGATGAAGCATTGGGAAAAAAAATGAATACATGACACAGCAGTGGTCCAGTGGTCTCCTTATTATAAGCGCCACTACAGAATATTCATTATTTTCAGTGTTTGTAAGATATATCTGTATCTGTTTGCCTCTAAATGTGTTATTACAGTAGTTTTACCTGTTAACAGTGTTGAATATGAGTCAGCAGATTCAGGAGACGAGACTCACAGGAGACACAAGAGCTTCACAGACAATCTCCAGTGGATCTTCCAGGTGAGAAAAACTCATTTAGATTCATATTTTACTTGTAAATATAACACACAAAATGTTTCCTGGAAAAGATCCTGCTTCTGCAACACATTTCATTTGTAAGTGTTATTTTTCATGTAATTAAAGATGTTAAAAATTAAAAAGTATTTGTCAAGTGAGGAATAATTGACTGCAGTTCATTGAATTATTCGCAAATAGTTCACACCTGTGATTCACGTAAAGTCACCGTTACACATTTAGTGTGTATTATTTTCTAATAATTCAACAGACCACAGTGGATTATTCTGCAGTTTTTATTCGATGTCTGAACAATGATAGCCAGACCAAAAAAAAAGGCAAAATTTAAGCTGTCAGAAAAAAATCTACTAAACATCTAACTATAGTCCAGAACTAGACTAGTCCTCAAACACACAGATCAGACAGATTCACACTGCTGCATATCTGATGACTAGTCTAGTTTTGGGCTGTTGGTAAACATCTATTAGACTTCTTTTAAATATAAATGTAATAATTGAAATCTGTTTGCTGGGATGCCGATGTTCCCACAGCTAAAGCCGCCATGTTGTGTTCCAGACATTTGTCAGGTTTTTGTCCTCAAACTTCTCCTGTGTGTGAAACTAGTTTCTTACAAATCCAAAGCTTTCTGTGTGTTTTGATGTGATGTTTGACTGTGGAGTTACTGGAATCATTCAGTGTAGAGATATGAAACTGTCATGTGCTCAAAACCTGCCAAATCTGCTTTAGCTGTGTGTTTATCTGAAAATAACAACACCTTACAAAGTTTATCAGCCAATCAGAATCAAGCGTTCAACAGACTCATATTATAATGTCTTTTTGTCTTTATTGAGTAGTTTGTGGACGCACAACTGTATGTTAATGAATGTTTTATTTAAATATTGATCTTCTCTTTTCTTCAATCATAGAATCTTGAGAGCAAAATGATCAGATTTCTGAAAAATCAACTGGAAAACTTTAGGAAAATCTTACAAGAAGAAAACAGACAAGAGTTTGTAAAGGAGTTTAATGAGGACAGAAGCATTATCACAGAAGCAGCTCTTGATCTCACACTCTTCTTCCTGAGAGAGATGAAGCAAGATCAAGCTGCTGATACTCTCCAGGGTAAGAGACTCATGGGTATCTGTCAGACTGTCACTACAAATAAGTCAAAACTCAAGACTAAATCTCTCTGTTTCTTTGCTCCTGTGTTTAGGCGAGCTGTTTTTCATTAATCAGCTTAAATGTAGCCTGAAGAAGAAATATCAAAGTGTGTTTGAAGGAATTGCTCAGCAAGGAGACTCCACACTTCTGAATAACATCTACACAGATCTCTATATCACTCAGGGTGCGAGTGAACAGGTCAACACTGAACATGAGATCAGACAGATTGAAGCTGCTTCCAGACGTCATCAGTCACTAGAGATACAGGTTGAATGCAAACATTTGTTTGAAGCAGCTGAACAAGACGAGCGGATCAGAACTGTCCTGACAAAAGGAGTTGCTGGCATCGGGAAATCAGTCTCTGTGCAAAAGTTTGTTCTGGATTGGGCTGAAGGGAAAGAAAATCAAGACATCAGCTTCATATTTCCTCTTCCATTCAGAGAGATGAACTTAAAGGAGAAAGAAAGACAAAGTTTAAAAGACCTCATAACTCAGTTTTTCCCAGAGACTAAAGGACTGAACCTTACAAGAAGCACACGATTCAAAGTCCTGTTCATCCTTGATGGATTGGATGAATGTCGTCTTCCTCTGAACTTTGCTGGTAATGAGACGTGTGGTGATGTATCTTCAGCAGTCTCTCTGGATGTTCTCCTGACGAACCTCATCAAGGGAAATCTGCTTCCTTCTGCTCTCATCTGGATCACCAGCAGACCAGCAGCTGCCAGTAAGATTCCTGCTGACTGTATCGACCGGCTGACAGAGATACGAGGATTCAATGATGCCCAAAAGGAGGAGTACTTTAGAAAGAGACTCACAGATCAGAATCAGGCCAGAGAAATCATTGATCACATTAAACAGTCAAAGAGTCTCTTTATTATGTGCCACATCCCAGTCTTCTGCTGGATTTCAGCCACTGTTCTCCAGAACATACTGAAACTGAAACACAGGGCTCATGCTGAAACACTGCAGGAATCTCCCAAGACTCTGACACAGATGTACACACACTTTCTCCGCTTTCAGATCCAGCAGAGCAGAAGAAAGTTTGATGGAGAAAACACAGCAGATGTCTCCTGGGATCCAAACCTCATCCTTTCACTGGGGAAACTGGCCTTCCAGCAGCTGGACAGAAACAATGTGATCTTCTATGAGAGCGATCTGAAAGACTGTGGCATTGACGTCTATAAGGCATCGGTGTACTCAGGCATGTGTACCCAGATCTTTAAGCAGGAGACGGGAATCATTCTTGGTACCATGTACTGCTTTCTTCACTTGAGCATTCAGGAGTTCATTGCAGCCCTTTATCAACATCTGTTTCTAGACAGCGGCAAGACACAAGCAAAAAAAAGCAGAGATGAGATCATGATTGATTTCCTGAAGACTGCAGTGGACAAGGCTCTGGAAAGTGAGAATGGACATCTGGACCTTTACCTTCGCTTCCTTCTCGGCCTGTCACTGCAGTCCAATCGACAACTCTTACGAGGCCTGTTGACACAGCAGGATGACAGAGACCAGAGCAAAGAGGAAATAATTGCCTACATCAAGCAGAAACTTGAAGGGAATCTGTCTCCAGAGAGATCCATCAATCTGTTCTACTGTCTGAATGAACTGAACGACCAAACTCTGCTGAAAGAGATTCAGTCTCACCTCAGTAGAGGAAGTCTGTCATCTGCTCGCCTTTCACCTGCCCAGTGGTCTGCTCTGGTCTTTGTGTTGTTGACCTCAGAGGAGGAGCTGGAGGAGTTTGAGCTTCAGAAATTCCAGAGATCAGACGAGTGTCTCATCAGACTATCAGCAGTCATCAAAACCTCCAAAAGAGCTCTGTAAGTCAACGTCCTTCTTTTTTTTCATCTAAGAAGTAGACATTTTCTGAATTTAAATAATACAGTATATTATGTTAATGGTCATGAGCTGATCGAAAGGACAAGATTTTGGATACAAGCAGCCAAAATGAGTTTGCTTCGCAGGGTTGCAGAGCGCACCCTTATAGACAGGGTCTGGAGCTCTGCCATATGGGAGGAGCTCAGAGTAGAGCCACTGCACCTCCACATCGACAATTCAATTCATCTTTATTTCTATAGCACTTTTACAATGTAGATTGCGTCAAAGCAGCTTCACATGGAAGATCATAGTAAATTGAAACAGTGTCGGTTCAGTTTTGTGTTGAAGTTCAGTTCAGTTCAGTTCAGTATGGTTTACTTTTCACTGCTGACAGTTCAAACACTGAACAGCAGAAGTCAGCTGAGTTGGCTCGGGCATCTGTCCCACCGGGAGGAGGCTTCAGCGAAGACCCAGGACATGCTGGAGGGACTTTGTCTCTCGGCTGGCCTGGGAACGCCTCAGGATCCACCCGGAGGAGCTGGTGCAAGTGTTTGGGGAGAGGGAAGTCTGGGATTCTCTCCTAAGACTGCTGCCCCTGCGACCCGGCCATGGATAAGCGGATGAAAATAAGAAATGACATGACATCATGTTAATGAACATGCACAATATTGATATCAACTAAACTGCAAAATACATTAATAATTGTTCATTATGTAATGTTTTAGTGCTTTTTAAATAACATTCAGATTCAGGTTTTGGCAGTGGTTGTTTAAGGGATAGTTTACCCAAAAAGTGAATTTACTAATTCTTACTCACTCTTTATGGATATAAACCTTTCTAAAACTTTGTTTTCTCCAGTTGAACATAAAAGAAGATAATTTGAAGAAAACTGAAACCTGTAACCATTGACTTACACACCAGTTGTTTTTCCTACCATGTAGGTCAATAGCTAATGGTGATTAGCTGTCATAAAAAGATATGGTGATGATTGGGAGGCCATGATCGTAAGGGCCGATTGAGGGACTTTGGCCAGGACACCGGGGCTACACCCCTGCTCTTTATGAGAAGTGCCATGGGATTGTTAAAGACCACAGAGAGTCAGGACCACGGTTTAATGTCTCATCCGAAAGATGGCGCCCACTGACAGTGTAGTGTCCCCTTCACTTTCACTAGGGCATTAGGACTCATGCAGACCACAGGATGTGCGCCCCCTGCTGGCCTAACTAACACCACTTCTAACAGCAACCTAGTTTTCCCATGCGGTCTCACAGCCAGGTACTGGCCAGGCTCAGCTCTGCTTAGCTTCAGGGAGTAACCGGTCTTGGGCTGCAGTGTGATATGGCTGTTATCGTCTAAATTGCACACAAGTCAGCTATAAAATGATACAGCACCTTTAAAGTTCTTTCTGGACTGGAGTGGAATGATCACACTGATGTTTTCTCCATTCTGTCTATTTTGACTCATATCTATGCTGATAATTATCAGGTAACAATGACACAGACACACACTCATACACTATGGTCAGTTTTGTTCACCCCATTCACCTATATCAAATGTCTTCACACTGTGGGGGAAACTGGAGCTGGGACTCAAACCAGCGACCTTCTTGTTGTTAGGCGAAAGTGCTTACCAATGAACCGCCATGCAACCCTCTTCTTTATTTTATCTTCTTCTAATCGTGCAGGCAGGCAAAACAAATGCAAGAGCTGGATCTAGGTTCAGTTCTAATGTTAAATAAAATCCATAAACAAAGAAAATGCCAGAGCTGAAAAGCAGAAAACACAAGCAAGAGAAACACAAACACATACAGCAAACTATGATCAACACATAATGACTGAAACAGAGGAGCTTAATCACAGAGACTAGGGAGTTAACAAGGGGGTGAAGAGTAACTGGGCAAGTAACATGGGGAAAACTGGGGTGAACACAGAGAACACAAGGACAACACAACAGTACAAGGACAGGACAACCAGGACCGTGACACAGCTCCCTTCTAGGAGAAGATTCCAGATAATCCTCAGAGGAAAACACAAAACAAGAGTGAGTTCAGCAGCTGGAGGTGTTTCAGTGGACAAGGGTGATGGGGAGAGACAGGTTAATGAAACCATGACAGAGTACAGGACAGATGGTGAGGGGGAAACTGACAAGCAGGTGGACAGTGAGGAGGACAAAGCCAAGGCAGGGACTATTAGACAGTAAACCAGAGCAGATCCTGTATATCTGACCTTTTATCTCAAAGGTTTTAGAGAGGATTGTGTCTGTACAGCTGAATGATTTCATGTTTAATAATAACGTTTTTGATACATTTCAGTCAGTTTAGAGCTGGTCATAGCACAGAGTCCGCTCTATTGTGGGTTTCAAATGATGTCTTGCTGGAGGTTGGTTCAGGTAGCCCTGTTCTTATTCTATTATTGGATCTCACTGCTGCTTTTGATACAGTGGATCCTGACATCCTCATTGATCAGCTTAGAAAACACACTGGTATCCAGGGTCTAGCTTTGGACTGGTTCTCTTCATATCTGAAGTATAGAACTACATCAGTCAGTTTGGGCAACTCTTGTTCTTCTGTCATTCAATTAATGTGTGAGGTACTGCAGGGCTTGATGTTGGGTCCAGTTTTGTTTTCCCTTTACTTATTTTCATTGGGAGTTTTTTTTTTTTGAAAAGCATGGTATAAATTACCATCTATATGCTGATGACTCTCAAATCTACTTCCCCAAAATATCTGAGGATCAATCCTTCCTTCAGGCTTTGTTAAATTGTTTGGCTGATATGAGAGATTGGAGAACTCAGCTGCCAGGCTTTTAACAGGCACAGAAAAGGCACATTACACCTGTACTGGTTTTTCTACACTGGCTGCCAATTCAGTACAGAGTACTGCTGTATGTTTATAAATCTCTCTATGGCCTCTGAGTATATTTCTGAGCTAATTAATATACACCAACCCGTGAGATCTCTTCACAGGATCTTCAGGATCGACTCTATTTGCAAGTTTCACGATCATGCTTGATATGTGGAGGTGATAGAGCTTTTTCAGTAGCAGCTTTAAGACTTAACCGTCGCAGTTCTCGGCGAGTGGTAGGAACTGGAAATTGCAATATAGCAACCACTTTAGCTTCTACTGGACGTACTTTTCCCTGTCCAACCTCCTTTCCAAGATATGTGACTGTGGCTTGACCAAATTCGCACTTGGCCAAGTTCAACGTAAGAGATGCCTTTAACAGTCTTGTAAAAACTGCTTTTAACAACGAAATGTGTTCACACCAAGTCATAGAATAGACTTCCACATCATCAAAGTAAGCACTACAATTTGGTAAATCACCTAGAACCAAGTTTACAAGATGTTGAAATGTTGCGGGTGCATTTCGAAGTCCAAAGGTCATAGATGTATATTGTGCAAACGAGTCAGGTGTAACAAATGCAGAAATATCTGAAGCTTTGTCAGTAAGAGGAATTTGCCAGTAGCCTTTGAGCATGTCCAATTTTGTAACAAAACGTGCTGTACCAACATTGTCTACACAATCTTCCATTCGTGGTAACGGGTAACTATCCGCAACAATAACAGAGTTAACCTTTCTATAATCTGTACAAAATCTGTACATACCATCAGTATTTGGTACTAACAGACATGGCGAACTCCACGGACTATGACTAGGTTTTGCCAAATTATTTTCTAACAAATAGTTTACTTCCTTGCGCATCAATGATCGTTTATTCATGTTTGAACGATAAGCATGCTGCTTAATAGTATGGGCTGTACCCACATCAATATCATGTTTCAACACATTTGTTTGTGTTGAAACATCGTGAAACACACCATTGAATTCAAATATTAAAGCAATAATATCTTTTCTCTGGTCACAAGACAGATGCTTCAGATATGAATTGAGATCACTGAAAATGTCTGAATTTTTCAGCCTCACACATTGTTGAGTGTGACGAAGTACTACATCATCATCATCAGCATCCCGATTGTCTTCAAAAGATGACTGCGTGACTGTAATGGTAGGAACAGCAGGTTCAGTGTTTGACACGGACGAGTCTTTTCCGATTGTCTCTTTTGCATGATACGCTTTAAGCATATTTATGTGACACACACGAGTTTTACGTTTCCGATCAGGCGTAAGAATAATGTAATCTGTTTCGCTGATTTTCTTTTGAACTATGTAGGGACCTGAAAAACGTGCAGAAAGTGAAGAGCCAGACATCGGTAGGAGTACTAACACTTTATCACCCGCAGTGAATGATCGTACAACCACTTTCTTATCATATTTACGTTTCATGCCTTTCTGTGCAGTAGTTAGTGCATCTTTAGCAAGGGTACACGCAGTGTGTAAGCGTTCACGAAATTTACTGAAATAATCTAGTATGTTCGTTTTTGCACTGGAATCAACCGATTGCATTCGTTCTTTCAAGACTTTTAAAGAACCTCTTACCTGATGAGCTAAAACCAGTTCTGCAGGACTGAATCCAAGAGATTCTTGTACCGTTTCTCGAGTAGCAAACAACATCAGAGGAACACCTTCATCCCAATCTTTCATTTCATTTCCCAATTTTTCGCAACATAGACTTTAACGTCTGATGGAAGCGTTCAAGTGCACCCTGGCTTTCAGGACTTGACACTCGATATTTGATCGCAAGTGACTGTAAAGTCTGTTCAAAAAGTTTGGAGATAAAATTTGTTCCCTGATCAGTCTGGATAACCTGAGGTAAACCAAAGGTAGAGAAAAGCTTGATTAGTGCTTTGATGATTACAGGTGCTGTGATTTTTTTCTAAGAGGTATAGCCTCTGGAAATCTAGTTGCAACACACATTATTGTAAGCAAAAACTGATTACCTGAACTTGTCTTAGGCAACGGTCAAACACAATCCACAAGTATGTGCTGAAATGGTTCACTCACTACTGGAATAGGAATCAAGGGTGCAGGTGGAATTATTGGATTCGGCTTCCCTACTACTTGGCATGTGTGGCAAGCGCGACAATACTTCACCACATCTTTCTTCAAACCAGGCTAAAAGAAGTGCCTTAGAATCCTATCGTAAATTTTTGTGATCCCTAAATGACCAGCAAACTGATGATCATGTGCAAGATATAACACATGCTGTCGGTAAGGAGTTGGAACAGCAATTTGATACACTGCATCCCACTCCAGATCATCATCCGCACTCAGAGACCATTTTCGCATCAATAACTCTTTGTCCATGAAAATTGTACTCTTTGCCTTTTTGTTCTCAACACCTGAAACAGCACCATTAATAAGTGACACAAGAGACTGGTCTTCTTTTTGAGCCATAGTAATTCTCTCACGAGACACAGGTAACTGTAACAGATTATTGTCAGTCACATCAACATTAGCCTTTCCTGCCTGATTTTCCAATGAATCCTCAATAGTGAAATTTTCACCAGCCAAAAAAGGAGAGAAAAATTCAACCACATTTCCCATCTTGCGTGATTGTGCGTGCGTGACTGCGCATGCGGGAAAAATTTCTGGATCTGAACAGGAGTCTAATTGGATACTTACATCTGGCTTATCTAGAACCTCCAACACAGGCGTTACCTTTCCTCCAGCCAAATCATTGCCAAGGATGAAGTCAATGCCTTTTACAGGTAGTGACGACCGAACTGCAACTCGAACAAATCCTGTACACAAATCACTTGTTAAGTGTATACGATGCAGCGGTGCTGTAATACAAGTCATCTCAATTCCTTGAACTATTACATTAGATCCACAGTAGGTGTCGCCAGACAACTGTTTGTCTGCTACAATAAAAGACTGCAGCGCACCAGTGTCCCTAAGTATTTTCACTTTTACCCTTTCATCGCAATTTTCTGATAAGGAAATGAATCCTTCTAAAATGAAAGGTTTGTACTTGTCATCAATGTCATTGTTTTTGTTATTGTCAGGAATCTTAAAAGCAGTGCGAGTGTTTAAAAACCCTACGCTTTTAACTAGTGATTGTGGTTTTCTTTTTAAAACCAAGCAATCGGAAATGACATGACCTTGTTTTCGACAATAAAAACAGGCGCGTTCCTCAGGAACGGTGCTCTTTTAGAACGACTAGGTTGAGATTGAGCAATCTGTGATTTGTCTGAACGTACTGGTGCAAAGACATTTTTGTGTGTTAAAATAAACTCATCAGCCAAAACAGCTGCATGTGAAAGAGAATTAACTTTCTGTTCATTCAAGTACACAACAACACGGTCGAGCAAGCAATTTTTAAACTCCTCTAACAACATTAGTTCCTGCAGTGACTCCATATCATCCACTTTGCTAGCTGTGCACCATTTATCAAATAGTAGCCTTTTCTCTCACGCAAATTCAACAAAAGTCTGTGTACCATTCTTTCTACAACCTCTAAAACACTGTCTGTAAGCTTCTGGAACTAGCTCATAAGCTCTTAGAATTGCAGACTTCACACAATCATATTTTAAACTATCTTCTAAAGATAAAGTTGAGCATACCTCCTGAGCTTTACCGAGTAATTTACATTGCAATAACAATGACCAAACATCCTTAGGCCAGTGCAAAGAAGTAGCTATTCTCTCAAATGCAGTAAAGTATCAATCTACTTCTGATTCTCTAAATTGTGGTACCAAAACAATGTGCTTACCAATGTCAAAGGCATGTGGAGCAGTATCAGTCGGAGTTGAAACATCAGTGGCAGTCGGGGGCAAGGCAGTGGCAGGGGTCGAGGTAGACGGTGGAGCAGAACAGGAGGAAATCTTCATCGCCTCCAGATCTAGTTCCCGTAGCTTGATCTGCGTTTCAGCCTCAATCTCAAGTTTGCGTATTTCCAAACGCAAATTAACTTCAGCCTGCCGAGCTTGCTCTTTATCATGAGCTTCCAGTTGCAAGCGTGCCAAACGGACTTTCAGTCTCGCATCACTCCTTGAAACAGAGGACATTGGGGAGAATGGATCAAAGGGAGGCAATCCAGCCTTTGCCGCCGCATCAACCTTAGCTTGACCCTGCAGATCCTACTCAGCACCCACACTAAGATGTTCGACCACCACGTCATCAAGAATTACTTTATCAACATTCTCACTCACCTTTTCCACTGGCAGCACATTTTTTATACAAATTCTCAAGTATGCAATCCCTTAGTTCTGCCTTACGACTGTGTTTACTTACTTCAATCTGGTAGTGGTCAGCCACCAGCAATAAGTCCTGCTTTCTGCATCTGCTAATCTGCTCTACTGTTGGGTTTTTCATAAAGTTTTGTACACTAAACACCTCCATTACCTAGATAAGGCAAACTAGTATTATGATATTTCTCTGCCTGAAATATACGCACTACTCACTCTAGCACAATTGTCACCACCAAACACAAATAATCATAACTTCCGGTCTCTAAAAATCTCTAAAGCATGTCAAATTAGTATTTAGATATCCCGGATGAGCCCCCAATTAAATGTTACGGTTATTTTAAGATGAAAACGCTAGGGTTAAAGCAACATTTAAAACTTATGACTCTTTATGAATGGAGGCTGCAATGGAGCAGACAAACAACCAAATTATGCCAAAATAAGTGTTTATTTTACAAAGTGGATAAATGATAAACAAAGTATATACAAAATAAAGAAAACAAGAATAAATAAATGGTTGTAATAAAGGGGAGGAGGAACAAAAGTGGCGCCAAAGAAAAGAAAATAACAAAACACAACTCTAACTAGAACCCACAATCTCTATACCATCTAATAAAAGAAAAAGAAAGAAAAATCTTCAGCGTTTTCACGCCCTATATAAACTACACTTCTAAACTCAAATGTAAACAAAACTTACAATTAGTAGCGCACACTTCTAAACTAGTGTTTATAATACATTGGTATCTCCTACGTGTAGCAACATGTAGGTCACGTGACATCTACCCTGTTCCTGGAATCCCACTGATGTCGTATATCTGGTAATCAGAGAGAAAACACAATTAGAACACTTTTAAAGATCGATTTCAGCACAAATGATTATAACACACATAACACAAGAAACTGTCACATAATCCAGCCATCCAGCAAAACACACAGTCAACCAACATAGCAAACACACAACAATGAGCAAGCAAAAATCAAGCTAGCTTTCGACTGCACCGGCTTCCTTTTAAAGTGGGGAAGTCTGCTTGTGATTGGACAATGATGATGTCATCGCAAATGGTAATGTTGATTTAAAGCTAAAATCAGCAGATGTGCTCACTAATTAGTGAAGTTAAACCAGTCACTACAGTCAGATGTGCTTCAGACTATTAAACACTCCAGATTAACACATACATATTGTGTTTGGCCTCTACACAGGCTACAGCGCTGTAAACTCACTGTTCGGTCCTGTGAGAGTTTGTCTTCAGCTCTACAATCCTCAAACTGTGTGCTGAGAGAGCTGGACCTGAGTAACAATGACCTGCAGGATTCAGGAGTGAAGCTTCTCTCTGATGGACTGAAGAGTCAACACTGTAAACTGGAGACACTGAGGTCTGAGTTTAAACACCTGATTGATTGATTGATTGATTGATTGATTGATTTTTTGTTTTGTTACATCAGACAAATCACATTATCAGTGTGTTTTTAATAATGTGTGCTCTTTCTCAGATTGATGACATGTAAACTCACTGCCGATTCTTGCGAGAGTTTTTCTTCAGCTCTACAATCCTCAAACTGTGTGCTGAGAGAGCTGGACCTGAGTAACAATGACCTGCAGGATTCAGGAGTGAAGAAGCTCTCTGATGGACTGAAGAGTCAACACTGTAAACTGGAGATATTGAGGTCTGAGTTTAAACACCTGCTTGATTGATTGATTGATTGATTGATTGATTGATTGATTGATTGATTGATTGATTGATTTTTTGTTTTGTTACATCAGGTCACATTAACAGTGTAGTTTTTAGTAATTTGTGTTCTTCTTTCTCAGAATGGTCATGTGTAATCTCACTGTTCGGTCCTGTGAGAGTTTGTCTTCAGCTCTACAATCCTCAAACTGTGTGCTGAAAGAGCTGGACCTGAGTAACAATGACCTGCAGAATTCAGGAGTGAAGAAGCTCTCTGATGGACTGAAGAGTCGACACTGTAAACTGGACACACTGAGGTAAATGATTCTCCACTCTACAATAACTACAGTCAGACAGTTTCATATTAGAGCTCTTCATGCTTGAACATGTTAACCCTGGGTGATACTAAACCCCAGATAACAGGAATTATGGTTTATCAGTAATTGTGTTTCACACTGCTCATACTATACCTGTAGTTAACCCTCAGGGGTCTGAGGTGTTTTTGGGACCCCTGAGATGTTTTGACATGCCCTGACATCTGTGCTGATTTCAGCGACTTATTACACAGAACTGGCCAACATGTGTTTCATTAGTGTTCAGCACAAACTGAGCTACAATAATATTTGGGAAATATTGATGTTCATGCTTGTGTTTTTTAGAAAACAAATATTATGTGTGGTTAGTAGGTTTTAGAGGAAAAAAACCACACTGAATGTGCCTGAACAAGAGTTTAGAGTAAGCAGTCTTGTAGTCTAGAATATTTACTGCACAATTATGTGAAATTATTCTGTTCTCTCATTCAGAGAAAACATTACAATGATCTACATTTTGTTAAGTGTGTTTTGGGTGATCTCAGCTGTATGTGTGAGTGACAATGCTCATGAATAATTCACACCTGAGAGACAACAGACACTCCCCCACTCACCCATCAAGGGCAGTGTACAGCAATGTCCATCTGCAGAAGCTAGCCCAAACTCAATGCTTGTTGTGTTACTGCTGTGTGACCATGTAAACACTCTGGGTGAACAATATACAGTGCTCAGCATATATAAGTACAGCCCTCACTAATCTCTCTTTTACATTCATAGTTTAATAGGAAGCTCTACAGTATTATATGTGTGCATATACAATAGATTAGCCAAATCTGGAGCTCATCTAACAAAATAACTTAAGGTAACAGTCCAAAAACTAGCACACTTAAATTTATGTGTTATAGAAAAATATTAAATACAAAATTAAAAAGGAAGAAAAATCAAGAGAAGCAAAACAATGGAAAAATCAGAAAATGTGTAGGTTTTTTTGCAATATTTAGCCTGAATTTAATTGTATTATCTTTCAATTTCTGAATGTGTTTGGTGACTAAAATATGATGTTCATGAATAAATCAGTTTAATAAATGTGTTCTGTTTAAATGCAGCAGAATACACTGCCTATATTGACTGAGAAATGGAGGAAAGTCTTGGTTTTCAGAATGGGCTGTCCTCCATTATGCTGAGCGCTGTATGTGACTTATACAGCCGCACATATAATATATATTTGAAATGGTGTAAAACGTGTTCGCCAAACTCTCTTGTGCATTAATCCAGCATTTAATAATCATTTCTGAATGAGTCTGAGACACTGAAGTAGAGGAATGACAAACGCTTTAAACACAAGAATAAATCAGATTTAAAGATGAAAAACAATTACTGTAAATCTAAATCATATTTGAAGAGCTTTAATATAGATTTCACTAATAGTTGCAGTCTCAGTTCACTGTTTGAAAACTTTACCAGGTTGTGTCTGTCTGTGGGTGTCAACATTCAACATCACTTTCTGTGTGAACAGCCCTTAAATATTACCAGATGTGGAGCCCAAATGTGCTGGGGTAATATTTTATTTATATTGATATGAACTTCTACAGATGATGTCGAGTCCTTGTTGAGTGTGTGTGTGTGTGTGCGTGTGTGTGTGTGTGTGTGTGTGTGTGTGTGTTTGCTGATGCGAGGGCTCGATCAATAAGGAGAGCTGATCAGGATGTGTGTGTTCATCACTGCTGTTGACATGAGCAGAAACAGCAGTCAGCATCTTCACAACACAAAGAGATGTGTGATTGTCCAACTGTGTGATGTGGACTATTGCTGTGTTTGTAGATTGTCTGGCTGTATGGTGACAGAGGAAGGCTGTGGTTTTCTGTCTTCAGCTCTGACTTCAAACCCCTCACACCTGAGAGAGCTGGATCTGAGCTACAATCATCCAGGAGATTCAGGAGTCAAGCTGCTCTCTAAACAACTGAAGGATCCAAACTACACACTGGACAAACTCAAGTATGTGGAGCAGCACTGCCTTTTTTATTGTGAATACAGATACTTTGATACTTCACTGCTCTTCTAGTGTCCAGATATGAATCAAAGCTGTTAAATATGTCAGTGCACTGGGGCAGTTCTCACATTTCAAGAGTTCACACTTAGATACTGTTTGACAACTTGTTAGCAAGTTAGCAGGTTTGGCATGCTGTCCCGGGAGAGAACCCTGAGCTCGGAGATAGTTGAGCCCAGGGTTCCCGCCAGGTCCATAAAGCATGTGAGGGGAGTACGAGGTCAGGTGTTCTCGAGAGCTCCCCTCGGCAAAAGAGGAAAGGAGGAGAAGGGGTGGATGGGGGGTTTCTTCGGAAAACGAAGATAGGGGTGTACATTTTAGCTAGGTTATTTATAGTGGGTTTGGATCGTTCCGATTGGCTAGCTAATGAGCTTAGATGAGTGGCCGGCTGCAGTCAATCATATCACGTGCTCCTCTCGAAATTAGTTTATGAAACTTCATTTCAAGAGTTCACACTTAGATACTGTTTGACAACTTGTTAGCAAGTTAGCAGGTTTGGCATGCTGTCCCGGGAGAGAACCCTGAGCTCGGAGATAGTTGAGCCCAGGGTTCCCGCCAGGTCCATAAAGCATGTGAGGGGAGTACGAGGTCAGGTGTTCTCGAGAGCTCCCCAAATGCATGAGACTCGGGACAGCAGCCGTGTATTCGAAGAAACTCCCCGAAAGGCTTGAAATGCTATATCCGGCTGCTGGATATAGTGGTTGAAAGTGAAGGGGCTCCGATGGGAGCCAAGGGGGATACGGGCTCTTGCGGGAGCCCGTGCCGAGTTGGCGTGGGCTATAAATACTCCAGCTGGATTAGAAACTAAGGGAAACCCCAGCGGGGGTCAGAGCTGTGGGATGGACGGGGATCCAGTTGGAGTCAAAATGATGAGGAGTGAAAAGTGAGGACTCCAGCTGGATGAGGGGGTTACTAGGGCTGCGGGGGGGTCAGGGGCTCCTAAGGAGTAATTGCTCGAGGAACACTCCTTGCGGAGATAGAGCTGTGAGGTGACAGCACTATATATAAATATATATGTATATGCGATATATAGATATATATATATATATAATGGGGAAAACTAAGGCCTTGGGGGGGCGATTTTACTTGACTCCAGCGGGAGTCTAGCTCTTTTGGGCTCTCCAGCGGGAGATAGAGCTGCAAGTGCCATCTCCAGCTAGGGACGGGAACGATGGAGGGCAGGTGGAGGCCCCAGCTGAAGGGTGAGTGGCGGTTGGGCGATGACCCCTGCGGGGGTCGAATGCTCGGGAGCAACTCTTGCTAGAGTTAGAGCTTGAGAGTGACAGCACTATATATAAATATATATGTATATGTGATATATAGATATATATATATATATAATGGGGAAAAACTAAGGCCTTGGGGGGGCTATTTTACTTGACTCCAGCGGGAGTCTAGCTCTTTTGGGCTCTCCAGCGGGAGATAGAGCTGCAAGTGCCATCTCCAGCTAGGGACGGGAACGATGGAGGGCAGGTGGAGGCCCCAGCTGAAGGGTGAGTGGCGTTTGGGCGATGACCCCTGCGGGGGTCGAATGCTCGTGAGCAACTCTTGCGAGTGTTAGAGCTTGAAGGTGACAGCACTATATATAAGTATATATTTATATGCGTGGGTGCATATAGATATATAGATATATAAATAAATGTAAAAAATAAAAGATAAATGTGAAAAATAAATAAGAAATAAAGAAAAATAAGGTCTAGGGCCGGGGAGGGTCAGTGACTCGTGCTCGTGTCACAGCTCAGGGTTGGGTGAGCTAATTGTGGCCAACTCCAGTAGGAGTCGGGAGAGATGATGGTGAGATGGAGACTTCTACTAGAGGGTGACGGGCGGAATAGGTGCTCTGGGAGTGTTCCAGCGGGAACTGAGCATGAGGGTGGCGGCACTATATATAAATTTATATTTATATGCGTGGGTGCATATGAATATACATTTATATAAAACAAATCGAACAGAGAAAATAAAATAAGACTATATTATATAGCATTATAAGAAATGATATATAATATATAAAAGCTAGGGCTGGGGCAAGACTAATATGATTCCTGCCGGAATCAAAGCTCTGTGTAACGTTGTACAGGTTCAGAGCCAAGGGGCGGGGTCCTACAGAAGTCCTAGAATGGGGTGGGGGTAGTGGAGACTTCTGTGGCAGCGGCCTGGGGGGGCGGAGTGGCAGAAGGGGGCTTGGGCAGGAGGAACGTCTGCTGTAGTAAGGTGAGTGTCTAGGTAGAGAAGCTGAGTGCAACTCAAGCTGGAAGAAGGGAAACCGTTAGGAGGCTGGGTCGTGCCTGCTCCTTTACATAATTGGGTAGCTCTTCCGCCCCTGGGGAGCTGGCATGGCTGGGTCTTGACTTGTTCCTGGATTATGCCTGTGCCCTTGGCCGCTGGGATTGGCATTTCTGCTAGTGAGGGTCCTCTGGGCTTCCTTAAGATGGCTGTGGCTCAGCCTGATGTAAGATTTAAAGGCGTCGGAAGACCATCTTCCAAGTGTTTGTATGTGTTGTTGCGTTAACCCTTTGTGTGCGGCTGTGGTGGCGGCTCCGATTCTGAATGAACGGCTGGAGTATGATTCTGATGGGAAGCCTGAATGATGTAGGGTAGCTTTGAGGTGTTTTTGGAACCAAAAGCGTGTCACTGGGTTGTGTGTGTCGTCTATGAACAGGGGGGCTAAGGGACTGTTGCTTAGTGATTTCCTATAGTGAATATAAGCTAGGAGTGTTTGGAAGGGACTTGTGGAGGAGGGAATGTTAAATATGTAGATGCAATGTCCTTTTCTTGATTGATCTGTTTTGCTTTGTTTGATGAGGAAAGAAATTGTCTCCTCATCAATCAGGGTCAGATCAGCTATAGTGGGGTGAATAGAAGGATCAAATTTTGATGTTACTGTAAATTCAGAACATCTGAGAAATCCGAAAAAGGCAAGAATAAACATTGCATCTAGTGTGCGGTCTGTATGAAAAGATGTGTAGCCTTTCCTGAGCGTGGAAATGCATTTGGAGAGTATGTTATGTGTGATGGGCAATCTGGCATCTGGGGTGGGGGGGCGTGCTTTCTGTATGCCTTTAATAAGAAGGCTGACTTGAGAGTTGGCAATGGATTCAGAAATGGAGCCGTACATGAGTTTGTGAAAAAACTGAATACCACTTAAATAGCTCTTAATGGAGTTTGCCTGCATGTTTTTATGAAAATGAAGGTATGTAATAAATGAGCTTATTGTAAGCAGGGAGAAATCTGGGAATATGGTGTTGTATGTGAAATGAAAGTGTTTGAATGTTTTCCATGCAGTGAGATATGCTTGTAAGGTCCTTGGAGCCACAGCCTGCAGAATGAGGGATATGGATGTTTGGTGCAGCTCATGCATTGGATGATTTATTGGAATATCATCTCTGAATAAGGAGGGATGGGAGTCGGGTGCTGCTCTGCCTCCGGCGCTAGTTGTCTGAATCTCTGGAAAAGAAAGCGAGAAAGAGCGTCAGCAATTTGGTTATGAAAACCGGGCACATGTATAGCAGTTATGATAAATTGTTTTTTGGCTGCGGTCCAAATAAGGCGACGGAGAAGCGGCATAAAAAGCGGGAGAGTGAGAGCGCCCTCTGTTAATGCAGTGCACAACGGCTTCGTTGTCACAGTGAATGAGAATGCTAGAGGCAGACCATTCGTCTCCCCATAATAAGGCAGCGGCTACTATGGGGTATAATTCGAATAAAGCAGACGAATATTGAGGTAGAGGAGTTTCCAGCATTTGAGAGGGCCAATCAGAGGCGAACCAGCGGCCTTGGTAGAAACCGCCGAATCCTACCGAGGGAGCTGCGTCCGTGTATAGCTGGATGTCTACGGGGGATGCAATTAGATCGCTATACAGGAATGAGCAGCCGTTCCAGCACTTAAGGAAGGAAATCCACAGGCTGAGTTCATTGCGGCAGGGGTCGGATAACGCTATGTTATCTTCTAAGCTGTGGACGGAAGCTGCGAGTTGTAGGAGGTGAGTGATAAACGGGCGTCCCTGAGGAATGATACGCATGGCAAAATTAAGATGTCCTAATATTGATAGCAGTTCGCGTTTAGAACATTCATGTTTCTCCAAAAATATGGAAGATAGAGAAATGATTCGATCAATTTTCTCTTTGGGCAGCGAAGCTTCAAATTTTTGGGAGTCCAAATTAATGCCTAGAAATTCTAAGCGAGTGCTGGGTCCAGCGGTTTTTTCTTCTGCAAGGGGGATACCCAGCCTAGCGAAAACTGCTTTAGTAGTCGCTAGGTGTTGAGCAGGTGGGGTATGGGGGGGAGAGATGATGAGGAAATCATCAAGGAGGTGGACTACGTGCGGGATTCCGTAATTATTAGCGAGGATCCAACATATAGCTTCTGAAAGCATGTCGAAAATTTTGGGGCTGCTTCTGCAGCCGAACGTAAGACGGACTGCGAAATAAAATTGGGATTTCCAATTGATGCCAAAAAGGTGCCAGAAATCAGGGTGTAACGGCATAATTTTAAAAGCTGACGTAATGTCAACTTTAGCGAGCCAAGCGTTACGGCCGACGAGTTTAATTAGAGAAATTGCTTGGTCTATGTCATGGTAGTTCAATGAGAATTCATCGGGTGAAATTAGACTATTAATGCTTGAAAAGGCAGAATTATGAGGAGAAGACAGGTCGATTATTAGTCGTTTTTTCCCAGAAAATTTTCTGGTGCTACGCCGATTGGACTAATTCGATAGGTGCTAAACGGGGGGGCAAGAAAGGAACCGATCATAAATTTATTATCGATCTCTTTCTTGATTAGATGATCCATCACATCTGGTTCGGCGTTAGCGGATTGGAGATTAGGACATGCGAGGTTATAGGAAGGAAGGGTCGAAACACCAGGGTGGAATCCATTAGACAGACCTGAAATGAGAAATTCAGAAAAATTAGGATCAGGGTGCAAGCATAATTCAGAATACAGATTAGAAATATCAACAGGAGTCGACAAGTAATTTCTATGTTTTTTATTTGCTTTTAGTACTTGGCAGACGACACGAGCGTGTGCGCCGCCGCAGTAGCTACAAGTGTGCAGGAATTTGCACGGGTGGCGAAAGCATCTAGCGATATTAAAGCTTTGACAGATTTGAGAAGGAGGGTTTTGAGAGGAGGGAGGAGGAAGTAGAGAGGGGATAGTGGAAGTAGAAGGGCGAGGTACGTAGCTGGTGGATTTTGGGGTTTGTAGTTCTTTATCGGCGGAGGGAATTACGAAGGGACAGGAAGTGGTCGGGTGAAGGTTAGAGCGGCAGACCGCGCAGGATAGATTGCGACATCCTAAGAATACTCTGTTGTGGAGATCAGTGTCCAAAGCCCCCCAATAAGTACACTGATTCCACTGAGTGACGCGAATTGCACATTTAGCTGAGAATAATTTATGATATGTGTAGAAATGTGTTCCCCCATAGGAGAGCGCGAGCTCTGAGATGATGGCCATATAGTCATTCAGCTCGCGCCTCCTATGGGGAAAAACTGAGCAGATGGTTTCTGTGTATTGTGCGAAGGCTACGTGAAATTCGGCAATGGAGAGTGTGCGAGTTTGTGAACTGACTGGTGGTTTAAGGGTAATAGTGAATTCGCCGCAATCCACCTGTCGCTCTGCTGAGGGAGGTGCTATGGGTGAAAGGAGTGTTGAAAGGTCTATGTCGGCACCTGATAAGATGAGGTTTCTGATGGCATTGGAGATCGGGGGTGGTTCCAGGACTGGAGCATTTTGCGGAATGGGAAGGGGTGTGGCGGTGCTTAGAGTGAAGGGGGGCCGTGCGGAAGAGATGTTAGTACGAAGAGTAGACTGTTGGGGAGGGTTAGTAATGACAGTGGGTGCTTGGTGGAGGGATGTAGAGGGGAAAAAGGAGGTAGTAGAAGAGGGGAAATTAGTAGGAAGAGGAACGGTGTTATGGATCGTAGGAAAAGTTTGAGTGGGAAAAAACTGAGTTGAAGAATGGGGAAGGTTAGAAGGGAGAATAGAATGAGGAGGGTTGAGAGAGGGAGAGATGTCTGGAAGAGCAGGAATGGAGTTTCCGCTGGAAAGTGGAGCTGGAGGCCAGAGAAGGGGAGTGGGAAGTCCTGGAGTGGCGTGATTTTCCTGTGGATTGTCTGTGTTTTGAAAGGTAATGGTAACGGGTGCAGACTGTCCAGTAGCTTGAGGTAGCTTTTTATTTGTTTTCCTGGTTGCTTTCTTGGGTGGTCCGGGGTGGTTAGTTGCTTGCTGTGCAGAAGTCGGTTGAGGATAGGGGGTGTGCCGGGATCGAGTTGGTCTGCTGTCCTGAGGGGGAGGAGTTGGTGAAGGGATGGTTTCGTAGAGTTTCAACAGTTCAGCTTTGTTGCAGCGGTTGGGGATGGATATACCGGCGTTTGTAATGGTCTGACGGAGTTCGGCGACTGTCATTTTATTTGAGATGAGGGATGAGGATCTTGCAGATGCGTATGATGAAGATGGAGAAGGTAAGTTGCGGTTTGGGGTTATGGGGGATGGAGACTGTGTACGGCGATGGGTCCTTGAACTGTAGAGCGGATGGGTCTTCTGCCTCTTATGGGAGCTTCGGTGTTTGTTTGGTTTCCGGTTGGGGCTTGTTGTCCTTGTGCTGGTGTTCCTAGGGGAGTGGGTGTAT
>NC_141024.2:75065000-75107500 GCF_052040795.2 Danio rerio | reverse complement strand
CGATCTATGGATCCAAACTACACACTGGACAAACTCAAGTCTGTGGAGCATCACTGGCCTTGTGCTTTTACACTGAATGGCTACACACAAAGCTATTTTTGTGAAATTCAGTTTTCTGTCAGGGTTATGGGGTTAAGATATGCAGAATATACAGCTTGTGGAGTATTACAGGCATTTTGTCTATGGAGAGTGTGTGAACCTGCAGAGAGCTAGCCAGTAGCTATCGCTGCTGCTCTCACATGGTCATGCACTGAAGCTAAGCTAAGCATTTAGCCCTGAATAAGTCTGTAGTTTCATTCATAAAAGGTTTACAAAGGTCTTTAAATTTAATCTTCAATAAACCACATGAGTGAGATGATTAATAGCAGTATAACACTATCTACATACACTCTTAACAATTACAGACTGTGTTTACAGTCTGGATCATGGAGGAGAGAAGAGGATTAAAGCAGGACCAGACAAATGTATGTACACACAGACACACACAGTTATAGTAAGTGTTGTTGTGTTATAAATGCACTCAACACATTCTGTCTGAGGAGAACAGAGAAGTGAAGTGTGTGTGGGAGAATCAGCCGTATCCTGATCATCCAGACAGATTTAATTGTCCTCAGGTGTTGTGCAGAGAGAGTGTTTGTGGACGCTGTTACTGGGAGATTGACTGGAGTGGAGATCGTGTGTATATCAGTGTCGTATAAGAGCATCAGGAGGTCATGAGTCTTGGTTTGGATGTAATGCTCAGTCCTGGAGTTTGTTCTGGTCGTCTTCCAATTTCTCATCTCCCTTTACAGCCACTAAGCAGGAGAATAGGAGTGTTTGTGGATCACAGTGCAGGAACTCTGATCTTCTACAACATCAGTGAAGACACAATGAGCCTCATCCACTCAGTCCAGACCACATTCACTGAGCCGCTCTGCCCTGGGTTTGGTGTTTATCGCGATTCATCAGTCAAACTGCTGAAGACTGAAGAGAGATTTACCCATAACCCTCTGCAGGATCAGTCAGTAACAGTGAGATTTTCTGTGGTCTCTTCTGTGTATGTGTGTGAGAGAGAGTGTATGTGTTCATATATAAAATATATATTTTTTTTAAAAATCTGAATACTGTGTGAATCTTTGAAATACATAATCAACACCTTACAATACTGAAATCAGCTTCAGAGCATTAGTAAATGTATGACAATTCTCACACAGTCAACCCCCACCACCAGTCTCCTTGGTGGACAGGAGTTTGGCTAAAGGAATAAAATGGGTTGCCTTGTAGAACCCACCATCATCAAAACAAAGTTAGTACCTCTCGATTGAGGTAAGCCAGAGACACGAGTCACGTGTGACCAGGGGCGAGAGGGAATGGGAAAGGATTGTAACAGACAACCGGGCAGCTGATTAGAAGTTTTATTCTGGGCACATACTGCACAAGCCAACACAAACTGCTTGATGTCCTGGGTCATAGATGGCCACCAAAATCACTATTGAATAGTAGCCAGCGATATACAGACTCCAAGGTGACAGGCTACTTTGAACTCATGACCCCACTGAAGGTCTTCTGGTCTTAACCTAACTGGCAAAAAGAGGCAACCTCAGAAACCGCTCCAAAGCTTTCCATGAGTTGGGGAATTGCCGCTCGGCTACGGCCCTTACATTAATGTGATCAGCCCTGATGCCCTTCGTTGAGACCATATGCCCCAGGATCAAAACAGATTTGTTGTGGAACATATACTTATCTCCCTTGACATAAAGCTGGTTCTACAGCAGCCACCGCAGATGAGGATATCATTAAGGTACACAAAGACAAATCGATTTACCATGTCCCTCAGCACATTGTAGACAAGTGGCTGAAAGACAGCTGGGGCATTAGTAAACCTGAAAGGTAAAACCTGGTATTCAATGTTTCCTGTGGGTGTGTTGAATGCTGTCTTCCACTCATCCCCCTCATTTTTCCAGATTAGGGCATTGCGAAGGTCGAGTTTTGTAAAGATCTCGGCTCCCTGCAATAACTCAGAGGCAGAAGATATCAAAGACACAGGGTACTTGTTCTTAACAATAAGGTAATTGAGACCTCTGTACAAGGACACAGGGAGCCACTTTATATCAAAGAAGAACCCAGCCCCAGCTGTAGAGGAAAAGGGGCGAATGAAGTCAGCTTCTATAGACTATTGAATGTACTTGTCCATGTCCTCTCTATCAGGAATAGAAAGGAAATACCACCAAGCCCTGGGCATAGAAGAGCCTTGGACTTTGACACAATCATTTGGTTGGTGGGGAGGTAAGAACGTGGCCTGGGATTTGCTGAAGACCTGGCACAGATCATGGTACTCCGACGGGACTACAGAGAGATCTAAAGCTTCTAAAGATCTAAAGGACACGAGGCAGCACTCTGACACATAATAAAACAAGACTGACTCAAAGATAACACAGAATTACCTGACCAGTGACCTCACGGTGATTGCCAGAGATAATTAAATTTGCAGATGGGGTGGAATGGTGATGGAGGTTTTGGTAAGACCAATTAGGAAGCAGACACTGATAGGGGAAGAAAGAGAGATTGCAGGAATGCCACAGGACACGGCAGTGGTACTGTTCATAAAGTTGCCCGTTGCTTCAGAGTAAATCAGGCCACAAACAAGAATGGATGACATCTCTGAGCTGGAGTGAGGCTGACAGTGAGGTACAATGTGTGAGGGTATCAGAACAAGGAAAGGTGCCCACCAGGATCCCCTGGACTACTGGTGAGTTGGGCTTTTAAAGGAGATCCCACAGTACAGACACAAGCAACTAGCCAGAAAACAGCCTAGATGCTGTTTCTTTTTGGTAGTTAGTTGCAGATGTCCATGCAGCATCAGCTCCTGGTCAGAATTTGGTGGTGGAGTGTGTAGAAAACTTGAGACACCCTCATCAGACTTCCAGGAAGGGCGAGTTACTCGCTGAAGTTGACTGCGATGAAGGCGACCCTCAACCCAAAATCAACCAGGGCATCAAAAAAGTTATGGGCTGGCCCTGCCTTTAAAGGGGGTGATCGTGAATGCCACTCTGGATTCCTCAGTGATGTAAGGATGAGGCTGGAGAGCAAAAACAAGGAAACACTGGCAGAGGAAGGACTAACAGGAGCTGGGATCCCCAACATAGGCTAGTGGGCTGTTTACTTGAGGCTCAGGTTCAGGGTGGAGAGGAATGGCTGCCTGCCTGGAGTCTCTAACATTAGACTGAAGCTGCTGGACTTGAACGTTGAGTTCAGTTACAGGTTGTTTAGAGAGATCAGCAGAAGGAGAAACTAAACCAAACTAGGACATTTGGAGTCTAGATAAATGACAAGACACAAGAGGACAATACAACTCTTAAGAGTTATTTTGTGGTTTTGATTTTTGAGTATATGTTGGGGTGTAAATGAGCAGATGTTATTAATGCATTCCTGCCGACATTTTTGTTTTTCCTAGGAGTCTCTCGTATTTCAGAACCGTCTCCCGGAAAACTCCTGGAATTTCAGGAGTTTTGATGTGAAATTTTTATTCGTTTAGAATTGGTTTAAAATCGGTAATTTAAATACATTTCGACATGCATTTTCAAATAACTTCTATAATGTAAAGATCAAAACAGTTTTCAATTTTAGACGTAATCCCAAACTTCTTATAAAAAGTCCTTAATATTTTCAGCACGTAAACTGACAATGTATATTTCAACACACATTTCAACAATGATTAAACTCCTGTGACTTCCTCTGACAACAACATATTTAGTCATTTTTAACAGGTTTTTTTAGTGTAGTGATAATAAATGCTTTATCTTAATGATGGTTATTTAGTCTTCTGCTGTTAGTTTGTCAAAGCCCTGGTTGTGGCTTACATCTCATTAAATTATGACACTGTTGGAAACTTGATTTTAGTAATTCAATTAAAAGGTGAAACTGGTATATTGGATTGATTTATCACAGAGACTGTTTTATTTCAAGTGTTTATTTCTTTCCATTCTGATGATGCTTACAGCTAATGGAACCCCACAATTCAGAATCTCAAAACATTGTAATATATGATGGCCAATGACTTTTTTTTTAAAGGATTTTCACACAGAAATGTTAGACTGCTGAACATTAAGAACATGTATTCAATGCTTGGTCTGGGCTGTTTTTGCCTGAATTACTCCAGCAATGTTTACTCCACAGATCCTTTATGAGTTTTCTGGCCAATCCAGTACAGCGATATCATGGTTCTTAAAGCAGGTATTGTAACGTTCAAATAAGAGTCAAAGATGATCCAAGTGCAAAATGAACAATGTTTATTTGTATCTGACAATTAAACCAAATAGTGCCAGGCTAGAGGGACGCAGAACACAGGGCAGGAACAGAACGAGGAAACCGGATCCAGATAAACTCCTCAGGGCCTGAGCACAGACAGCACAAACATGAGTGATAGTAACGAACTGACACAGACACACAAAAGCGTCGCCCAGATATAGGCACCATGATGAGCCTCAGCTGGCGAACTAATCAGACCAACTGAGTGTCGTCATAACACGTGAGCATAACAAATCCACATGGACAACCAAAACAAAACAAACCCACATGATCAAACATACACTCCGCAGAAGCGCACAAACCTGCAACCGTGACATTACCTCCTCTCCTACAAGCACCTCCTGGTGCTCCCAGAAGAGCCTACCTGGCAATTGTAATCATCGATAAGAGAGTGATCCAATATGTCCTTTGTAGGGACCCAACTCCTCTCCTCCGCACCATAAACTTCCCTGTCCACCAAGTACTGAAATCCTTGTCCCCTCCGTCTCGAGTCCAGAATGCGCTTAACCGAATAAACGGTCTCCCCATCTACGAGACGCGACGGGTTAATAGCGGTATGAAAAACGGGCTTTAATTTGGAAACATGAAACACGGGATGTATTCTCCTGTACGCTGGAGGAAGCTTAAGGCGGACTGCTACCGGACTAATGATCTTGATGTCAGTAAATGGGCCGATAAATTTAGGTGCAAGTTTATTACATACGGAACGTAAAGGAATATTCTTAGTTGAAAGCCACACTTTTTGACCGACAACGTAAACGGGAGGCTTCAACCGGTGGCGATCGGCTTTAGCCTTGGTGCGCGCACCCACTTGGAGGAGGGTCTGTCTGGCTCTGCTCCAAGTGCGTCGGCACCTCTGGACAAAGACGTGGGCGGAGGGGACCGCGATTTCGGATTTCAAACTGGGAAAAGCTGGTGGCTGGTATCCTAAGCTACATTGAAACGGAGAGAGGCCCATAGCCGACACTTGTAATGAATTGTGTGCGTACTCCACCCATGGGAGCTGCTCACTCCAAGAGGAGGGATTTTGGGAAACCAAACAACGTAACATGCGCTCGAGATCTTGGTTGGCCCTCTCTGTTTGTCCGTTACTCTGAGGATGGAAGCCAGAAGAAAGACTTACAGTCGCTCCCAATAAATGACAGATTTCTCTCCAAAATTTAGAGACAAACTGGGGCCCCCTGTCAGAAACCACGTCCGTCGGGAGGCCATGAATGCGAAAGACGTGATTAATGACAGCATCCGCTGTCTCTCTGGCTGAGGGTAATTTAGGCAGAGGAATGAAATGAGTAGCCTTCGAGAACCGGTACACAACGGTCAAAACAGCCGTATTGCCACCAGATGGCGGGAGACCAGTGACAAAATCTAGCGAAGTGTGCGACCAGGGTCTCGAAGGCACTGACATCGGCTGAAGGAGTCCAGCAGGAGGGCGATTAGAAGTCTTAGAAACAGCACAAACAGAACAGGCCAAAACAAACTCGCATATGTCCCGTGCCATAGCTGGCCACCAAAATCGCTGTTTAACCAAAAATAAGGTTCGACTCACCCCAGGATGACAAGCCACTTTGGAGGAATGTCCCCACCGAATGACGTCAGACCGAATCTTCTCCGGCACAAACAAACAACTGGGTGGGCATCCGACCGGGGGCGTTACCCCATCCAGGGCTGTGCGGACCCTGCTCTCGATCTCCCATGTTACTGCAGAAATACAAATCCTCTGGGGAACGATGGGCTCAAGAGGCGTATTGCGCTCGGAAGAATCAAAAAGACGGGATAACGCGTCGGGTTTGATGTTTTTAGAACCCAGTTGATATGAGATAGTAATGTCAAAACGTCCGAAAAATAATGCCCACCGAGCCTGCCTGGAGTTAAGTCGTTTGGCGGACCTGATGTATTCGAGGTTCTTATTATCGGTCCAAACGATAAAGGGAACCCCCGAACCCTCCAACCAATGACGCCACTCCTCCAAAGCGAGTTTGACAGCCAACAACTCCCTATTACCAATGTCGTAATTTCGTTCTGCGGAAGACAATCGATGTGAGAAAAACGCGCACGGATGAATTCTGTCATCCGAGGCTGCGCGCTGGGACAGGATCGCGCCCACGCCCACCTCTGGCGCGTCAACTTCCACCACAAACTGCCGAGAGGGATCAGGTGTCACCAGAATGGGAGCTGAAATAAAGCGGCTCTTTAGTTTAGTAAATGCAACCTGTGCTGCACTCGACCACCTGAAGGGAGTCTTGGCGGAGGTTAAGGACGTCAGAGGGGCGGCGAGCTGGCTGAAATTGCAAATAAAACGCCGGTAAAAATTAGCGAAGCCCAGAAATCTCTGCAGGGCCCTACAAGACTCGGGGATTGGCCATTTTACCACAGCCTGAACTTTCTGTGGATCCATGCGGACCCCCTCGACTGACACAATGTGTCCTAGAAAGGGAACAGACTGTGCATGGAACACGCATTCTCTAGCAGCCGCTGAAGCACTCGCCTGACGTACTGCACATGTTCCTGGAGAGAACGAGAAAAAATCAGAATGTCATCCAAGTAGACATAAATAAACTGATCTATCATGTCTCGCAACACGTCATTTACGGGTGCTTGGAAAACCGCAGGAGCATTAGAAAGCCCAAAAGGAAGAACACAATATTCAAAATGCCCCCTGGGGGTCAAAAACGCGGTTTTCCACTCATGACCCTGCTTCATGCGAACCAAATGATATGCGTTGCGGAGATCTAATTTCGTGAAAACGAAGCCCCTTGCAGACGCTCGAACGCTGAAGACATCAGCGGCAAAGGATACGTATTCTTCACCGTGATGCTGTCCAGCCCTCGATAATCTATGCAAGGTCTAAGAGTCCCATCCTTTTTCACGAAAAAGAACCCCGCCCTCGCTGAAGAAGAAGAGGGCCGTATGATCTTGGCCGCTAGAGAATCAGAAATATATTCTCAGGAATAGAAAGAGAGTATAACTTGCCTTTAGGTGGAGACGTACCTGGCAATAAATCTATTGCACAGTCATAGGGACGATGAGGAGGCAGAGAAGCAGCTCGAGACTTACTGAACACTCTCTTCAGGTTGAGGTACTCACTGGGCACGTTAGACAGGTCCATGCGCTCCTCCTGAAACACAGAACAAGAAACAGCAGAACGAGCAGAAGAAAGACACGACTCATGACAGTTCTCACTCCACAAAAATATGGAATTGAGACCCCAGTTAATTTGAGGTTTATGAAGAATTAACCATGGATGTCCTAAAACCACCGGTGAGTTGGAACAGTCTGTTAAAAAAAAATGAAATGTGCTCAACATGATTTCCAGATGTGATAAGTTTTATGGGTTTGGTGGAGTGAGTGATAGTGGGAAGGGAAAGCCCACTGAGGGCGCGTACTGCAATGGGTTGTGACAGAGCTATAACCGGAAGTTTAGAACTGAAAGCGAAACTGGAGTCAATGAAATTTCCCTCTGCCCCGGAATCGACGAGGGCATGGGTGTCATGACTTCCGGAACACCATGATACAGTGACGGGCAATAAAGTAGCAGCGTAGAGGATTTGTCCAAATTAATTTCACCCATCAGTAACCTCTTACCTACTGATGGGTGTTGTCTTTTATGGGACAGGAAGCCACCCGATAACCCGCCCCTCCGCAGTAGAGGCAGAGTCCCTCTGTTCTTCGTCGGCGCTTTTCTTGCAAGGACAAGCGGGATCTCCCCAGCTGCATGTGTTTCGGGTCAGCGCTTACCACTTCCGGTGTCGCAGCCAATGCCGGAAAGTCAGGGACGGAATCCGAAAACCTGCTCTGCTGTAGGCGAGTCTCACGCCGAAGCAGTCTGGTGTCCACACGGATGGCCAAATCCACCAGCTCGTCCAGAGTCTTTGGAAGATCTAAGGAATAGATCGCATCTTGCAGACGATCAGATAATCCGTGCAGAAACATGTCCCATTGCGCCTCCGCGTTCCAGCTGCATTCAGCGGCTAGTGTTCGGAACTCCGATTCCCCTGGTGGAGTTCAGCAAGGACTCGGGCGGCCTCTCTCCCGGAAGCGGCCCGATCAAAGACCTTCTTAAGTTCTTTGGAGAACAGGTCAAACGTAGAGCAGCATAGTAGCTTTTTTTCCCAAGCTGTTGTTCCCCACTGGGCCGCCTTGCCCGAAAGGAGGGTGATGACAAACGCCACCTTAGATTGCTCGGAGGAAAATAATGACGGCTGCAGCGAGATGTAAAGGGAACACTTAGACAAGAAGGATCGGCACAAGAGAGGCTCTCCAGAGTAGCTGGTCGGAGGTGGAAGACGCGGCTCAACAGAGCGACCAAGAACCGCAGGCGCTAGTGACACTTCCGGGGTCAGTGCAGTCTCGGGGGCCGGTGCAGTATCAGCCTGTGCAGCACGGGTAACCAGTTGTTGGACCTGGGATGTGAGCAATGAAACTTGGCCAACCAGGGCCTGGATCGCCTGAGCCGTGGTGGCTAGGGCCTCATCCTGTCGATCAATTCGAGCGTTGCCCTGAGAGACGAATTCGGAGATCTGGGAAACACTCGCTGGATCCATGTAAAGGTCAGTTCGTTCTGTAACGTTCAAATAAGAGTCAAAGAGGATCCAAGTGCAAAATGAACAATGTTTATTTGTATCTGACAATTAAACCAAATAGTGCCAGGCTAGAGGGACGCAGAACACAGGGCAGGAACAGAACGAGGAAACCGGATCCAGATAAACTCCTCAGGGCCTGAGCACAGACAGCACAAACATGAGTGATAGTAACGAACTGACACAGACACACAAAAGCGTCGCCCAGATATAGGCACCATGATGAGCCTCAGCTGGCGAACTAATCAGACCAACTGAGTGTCGTCATAACACGTGAGCATAACAAATCCACATGGACAACCAAAACAAAACAAACCCACGTGATCAAACATACACTCCGGAGAAGCGCACAAACCTGCAACCGTGACAGGTATTAGCACATTTGGTATTGTGGGCAGATGTCAAGTCCTGCTGGACAGTCAAATCACCATCTCCATGAATCTGCCAGCAGAGGGAGCCATGAAGTCAATAGTATCTGACTGCAGACTAGCATTTGCAATGGAGACACACAGTCTCAGGCACAATGCACTCAATGGAGCTGGTGACGTCAATATGAGGGGTATGGATGCTCCCCAAACCACCACTGACTGTGGAAACTGAACACTGGACTTTAATAAGCTTTAATTCTGCGCTACTACTTTCTCCTTCCAGAAATTGATTTCCAAAGAAATGCCAAATTCTACTTTCATTTGATGAGGACTTTGGCCTATTGGTCCTTTTTGTCTTTACCCCAGGTTAAGACACCTCTAACACTGTCTCATGTTTTCCTCTATTGTAAGTAACACCTGGTGGATCTAGTGTTAAGCTCAGAGTGCATACTATTAATAATTCACCATATGGACACTGAAGGGTTTTTCTCACTACATACTGTTGTACTAGCTGGAGCTTCCTAAAATGGCATTAGCATATAATATCTGACAGTAGTCAAGCTCTGAGGAAAAACAAGAGTATCCTATATTATTATATAATATCATGGTATCTATACCAATAACACCCCTCAGATTCTTTCTGCTGTATTCTCAATATGCCACTTTGACCATGACAATATTAAAACCTTTCCTCATAGTTGTCCTGAAGCCACAAATAAACATTCGTTCTTGTCTAAAGGCAAATTTGGAAATCTTTATCGAATTCTCATAGTTGGAGAAAAAAAAAATGTAGAATACAGTGGTAAAAGGTGTCGAGCTTTCTTCTAAGTAAGGTCATTTGTGTTTAGCAGAAGAAAGGCAGTCAAACCGGTTTGGAACCCAAGAAGGGTGAGCATATTATGACTATTTTTATTTTATTTCAATATTTTTATTGACTTTTTATTCTGAATTTTGAGAAATGATGACAAAAAATAGTATGAAACATCTGTAATGTAAACGAGTGATCATTATAAAATCAAAACCTTTCATTAAAGCTGTCCTGTTCTTGTCTTAGGAGAATTTAGAAAAGCTTTCATATATATATAATGGATTTCTAATAGCGAGTATCGATAAACAGATATATTGATTAAAATAAGAGTTGAAAACACCTTCAGAAATAGAGATATAACACATGTACATTCACATTATGTGCTGCAAACAATAAATAAAAGACAAACTACAACATTTGAACTGAATGTAATGCTGTTTAATGGTTTTCTTGATTTGTCCTCTGGTTAAACATTATTCATTTGTGTGTGCTGTTTCTCTTCACTGTGATCTTCAGTTATTTTGTTCAGTTAGTTCAGTTTTGTCTTTGGTACTGACTAATCTATTGTATAAACACACTTATTGAATATTATTGAACAGCATCCTATAGAAAATAATAATAATACAGCAGAGAGATCTGTATGAGGTGTACTCATTTATATAGAAATCTCTAATCTTATTTTATAGGTTCAACATTACTGTAAATATTCTTCAGAGAACCCACAGATTTCATCTTAAGTTCCTTCTCTAAATCTTCCTTCAACACACTCGTGCTCAGAGAATCTGCACAGATATCTTCAGCTCCAGTGCTTTGTGTGTCGTCTTCAGGACACGCCCACAGTCAGGAGAATCTCATGAATATTCATGTCAGTGTCACTCAGTGCAGCCAATAATATTTGAGGATATACCTGTAGATCACACAGGTGTGTTTTAGTGAAGTGAAAGAGTGAAAGAGCTCAGATTGTGTTCCTGCTGCACAAGAGCGTCTGTACTTCTGCATGTGAGTTTAACACTTCTACATTACGCTGATTTGTGGAGATGATGAAGGGTTTATATGTGTGAGTGTGATTTAAATGTCTGATCCTGAAGATCAAATCCTCAAACACAGATTAAACACTGAGTCAAACACGCTCATTTAAACACTGTGTCTAAAAGCTTTATTTTTAATCCCTTTACAGTGTTTGTGCTCTTCTATATCAGACTGACTCAATAGTGTCCAATAATTCAGCATTAAATATAACTCTAAACATTCAGAGTCACCAAATCAAAAGTAAAGTTAAAGCAGACCGTCAGTTGAACAGGAAGAAAAGCTGCTGAAAACAACAAGCTGACGATCCTTAAACAACACTGCATTTAACCCCTTACTGTCAGAGTAACTCATTAACCAAAGAGCCTCTTTAGTAGAGAGACATTTTAATACTCACTAAATCAACAATTGGCTGAACCTGAACTTCTCTTGATAAACTCTATATAACATGCATTTACCTTAAATCAAATGTGAAACAGCTGAGATGTCAGATCAGGGTTAAACCAACTGCATTCATGTTAAGGACTATATATATATATATATACAGTTGAAGTCAGAATTATTAGCCCCCCTGAATTATTAGACTCCCTGTTTATTTTTCCCCCAATTTCTGTGTAGCGGAGAGCAGATTTTTTCAACAAATTTCTAAACATAATAGTTTTAATGACTTATTTCTAATAGCTGATTTATTTTATCTTTGCCATGATGACAGTGAATAATATTTTACCTGATATTTTTAAGACACTTCTATAAAGCTTAAAGTGACATTTAAAGGCTTAACTAGGTTAATTAGGGTAACTAGGCAGGTTAGAGTAATTAGGCAAGTTATTGTATAACGATGGTTTGTTCTGTAGACAGTCGGAAAAAAATAGCTCAAAGGGGCTAATAATTTTGTCCTTAAAATGGTGTTTAAACACTGTTGCCAGCTACTCACTGTAAAAGTTTGGTTACAGTAAGTGACTGGCAACAGTGTTGACAGTTAAATACTGTAACTGAACCATTACAGTGAGTGGCTGGCAACAGTGTACAGTTAATTACTGTAATAGAGCAGTAGTGGTGACTAACTGGAAACTGTGTACAGTTAATTACTGTATTGTAGTGTTACAACTCACAGCATTATACTGCACACACATTAATAGTATGTCAAGGTGTTACTAAAATTAATCAGTATTCTTACCGGTTATTAAAATAGAAGGCATAAAAATTCAGACAAATATATTTTATTTTTTTGGCAGCAAACAAATATACAACAGAAAATGTGTAACAAAATTAAGAAATCAGCAGATATAAATATCATCTTACATATTACTGAGAGCCACAGGTCTGCACAGTAAGGCTGCGGTCAACGCTTGAGCATGTGAAATTCTGTCATATGACACTGCGAAAAGGAATGGGATTAAACAAAATAATTAGAGATTGAAAAAGCAAGCGACTGGTCCATAATTTTTGTTCAGAGAGGTCATGGTTTGATCTTTGATTAGTCTCAAGCAATCACATGATGTGATTTCGCAGGTCAGAGTTCTCCAATCTTGAATTTTCCAATGCTGCAAACTGTAAAACTTGTCGCTTCAGCTTGCATTCCAGGTCTGCAGCATTCACATGCGTTTGAATGGAAGTCTTTAGGGAGAAAAGTGCAGTGTGACCGGGACTTTAAGCTGTAACTCTAATTAAACACACCTGATCAAACTAATTAAGGCTTGTTAGAAATCTACAGGTAATGTTGAAGCAGGGTGGGAACTAAACTCTGCTGCGCTGCAGTTCTCCAGGAACCCCCATGTTATATAGCAGGGGTGCTCACTCCTGTTCCTGGAGATCTACCTTCCTGCAGATTTCAGTTGCTACCCATATCAAACACACCTGCCTGTTATTATCAAGTGGTGTTCAGGTCCTAATTAATTGGTTCAGGTGTGTTGCAGTGAAATGTGTTACTCTCTCCTCAATGCGAACCATGCTTAAAAACTGAACAGCAAAAAACACATAATAATTATGCTTATTTTTTAAATAATTAAAAAAAGGCATATGAAACGAACACATAGATAGAGATATAGATAGAAACATGTTTGTCAAACACAGGCACATACTGTCAATTCTCAATAAAAAGTTTTAAATAATTCTAAAAAAAAATAAATAAAAATAAAGTCGGCAACACCGAAAATCCAAAGGATCCAATCTTTTATTGTTATAATTATTATTTATTTACTTTAAAAATCTCATGACAACAAACTTTTCTATTGTTTCTAATATAAATTCATAGGTGGAAACACTGCTCTGAAATCTGAAATAGCAACAAACTCACAACCTGGGACCTGACAGTAGAGCTTTTGTGTGTGGATGGTTATGTGTATCATATTTTTGTGATTCCCTGTGATGATTTCTGTGCACATGTTACCTTACTAAGGTGATGGAATTTAATGGTTTTTATGTGCATTAAAACTGCTTATTTGCCGGAAAGATACATGAAATTTTAGCATCTGTACATTATGGCAGTATGCAATATCCAATAAATACATATACTTAAACAAAAGTAATGTAAGAAATTACATGAGGAGAGGCTAACTAGCTAACAATGTAGCTTTCAAGTTCACAGTTCAACACTGTTCAACACAGCCTTATTTTAGAAACCCTCAAAATTCATTTGAACACATTTTACTTACTCATTGTAGATTCTTATTTAAAGCCTAAAACATATCAGACTACATCTGAATTGATGGACAGAGAATAGAGCGCACAGCAGTAAACAAATCAAACACCTGGCTGCCTTAAAGGGCCAGCATTTTCTGAAAACTAAAACTTCTAAAACTTTTTAGTTAAGAATAAGACAGCCTGTGGGAGTGTGTGGTGATGCCTAAATCATTGATTTCTGCTTTTAAAATGCACATCTCTATAAATAGCAACATAAAGCATCAGAGTAGATGGGACAGTACTGGTTGAACAGTAATTTGCCATTTATTGTCACAGTTACTACCTGTAATGTGTACGTAAAGTAAATTACTGTAATTTATCATTTGCACTACACAATTTAATACAAAGTCTGCTCCTTTTACAGTAAAATACTGTTTCTTTCATTACAGAAAAACACTGGCTATTTTGCAGTCATTTACTGCATAATCTACAGGGTAAGAGTGCAGTTGAGCTTTAACCTTAATTAAACACACCTGATCAAACTAAATCTAAAGATAACGTGTTGAAGTAGGGCTGGAACTAAATTCTGCTGGGCTGCGGCCCTCCAGGAGTTTTACATCCCTGGTACATAGCATATTTTCAAAGCAACTGCCTACATGCATCACAATTATGCACATATCGTTTAATAAAAACAATAAAAATATACAAACTTTATCCAAAGCAAAAACATTAATAATAATAATAAATAATCTGATTCTCATGTCTCTCCAAATCTGTAGTAATAATAAAAAACACAACAAATAACATGATTTATACATTTATTTAGGAAAGCCTTTATACTATACTGTTAATGCCACTTTTACTTACTTCATTTGAAGTTTTCCAGACAAATTCATTGCGTCTCTGCAAAAATGTATGTGCGTGCTTTTTAAGATAAATACATATATATTCATTTCAATTCAGCTTTATTTGTATAGCACTTTTACAATGTAGATTGTGTCAAAGCAGCTTCACATAAATGGTCATAGTAACTGGAACAGTGTGGTTCAGGTTTTAGTGTTTAAGTTCAGTTCAGTTCAGTTTAGCTCAGTTCAGTGTGATTTAATCATTACTGAGAGTTCAAACACTGAAGAGCAAATTCATCGATGTGTAGCTCTACCAATCCTGAACCATGCGAGGCAGTGGCGACAGCGGATTATATATTTCGGTTATATATTAACCGGTTATATAACGGTTATATATATTATAAACATTTTTACTAGTTATTTAGCAATGTTTGTTTATGGTTGAACAGTAATTTCCCATTTATTATCACAGTAAATATCTGTAATGGTATATAGAGTAAATTACTGTCATTTATTATTTGCACTACAGAATTTCATACAAATCCTGCTCATTTTACAGTAAAATACTGTTTCTTTTCATTACAGCTAAACACTGGCTACTTTACAGTTATTTACTGCATAATCTACGGTAAGGGTTAACAGTGTATAGCATCCTTGAATGTAAGGGGTATTCGAGAGAACACGAAAAGGAAAGCTTTATTTCTTTATTTCTTCTTCTTTGAAACGAACTGATGCCGACTTTGTTTTTTGTCAAGAGACTCATTCCTCGGTCTTGGATGTGAAATTTTGGGAAGCACAATGGGGAAACTCTGTTTACTTTAGTCATGGAACTCCACAATCAGCAGGTGTAATGGTTTTGATGCATCGATTTAAAGGAGATGTACTTGACTTTGTTGCAGATGAAAATGAAAGATGGTTGATTCTGACGATTAGACTGGACAACACAACGGTTATCATTTATAATGTTTATGGTTATAATTCTAATTTGTTGAATAAGACTTTGTTTGCCAAAATTTCAGACTTAATCACAAATGGAGCAATGTTCATGCTTCATATATTATATTATATGTGCAGGCGATGTTAATGACTGTGTAGATGGTTTGATTGATAGATATCCCTCTCGTACCCTCCAACATGCTGGTCAATCCAATCTGGCATCTCTTTGTGCCTCATTATTACTTACAGATACTTGGCGCTTTTATAACCCTGTGAAATCAGAGTACACATGGTCTAACAAAAGCAAGACTTTACAATCTAGAATTGACTTATTTCTGATCTCTAACACAGCTTTACGTTATGTTCAGGAAAATAATCATAGACATGCTTTATTAACAGATCATAAACTTATTTATTTATCTCTTTAAGGTTCAAAAGAGAATTCTAGTCTTAGAGGATATTGGAAACTGAATAATAATCTTCTTAATGATCATTACTTTAATACCTGTGTTAAGAATATTGCAAGCAATAGTTTTACAGGATTAAAAGATCAATTCAAAAGTAACTGGGAACTTTTTAAATATAATGTAGGAAAAATTGCCATCATACGCAGTAAAGAATTAAAAAAACTCAACAGGCAAAATGGAAATGGAATCACTGGATAATTGACATATTCTGGAACAGAAGGAAATTCATACTTAGGAAGACGAGGAAGAGTTGACTAAAATTCAATCTAAACTTGATCTAATGTACCCGGATCTTGCTAAAGGTGCTTTCCTTCGCTCTAGAGTCAAATGGCTTGAAGAGGGAGAAGAAAACACAAGTTATTTCTTTGCTCTAGAAAATAGAAACTTTAAAAGAAATCCGTTACCTGCAATAAATATTAATGGCAGCCTTTTTATGGATCCCAAAGCAATTTTAGTTTTTTTCCTTTTATAAAAACTTCTATACCTCCAATTTTGATGAAAATAATTGTGATAACTTCATTAAAGTAATGAATCAAAATATTCCTATTATAGCTGAAGACTTTAATGATTTATGTCATTCAAATATAGCCACTCTTGAATTGAAAGATGCACTACTGAAAATGAAGAAAGGTAAAGCTCCTGGTATAGATGGGTTGACTGTAGGATTTTTGGGAACACATTGAAAATCCTCTATAACATGTTTATTGAATGCATTAATAGTGGTGAAATGTCTACCTCCATGAATCAGGAAGTCATCTCGTTAATTGCTAAACCTGACAAAGATTCACAATTGATAGAAAACTGGAGAGCGATCTCACTTCTAACAATTGATTATAAACGTATAACTTTGGTATTTGCTAATAGATTAGGTAAATATTATTATAAGTGAATGTCAAACAGGTTTTCTAAAAGGTCGCCACATAACTAATGTGTATGATGTGTATGTTGTGTGTATGACTTCACTGTGGACGGCAAAGTAAGAATCTCATTGTACAGGGAGACGTGTTTCCTTACTGTGCACATGACAATAAACAGTTGAATTGAATTGAAAAACTAATAATATTAGGCCAGTGCTTGATCTCTTAGATTATGCTGATTATGGAGATGATGAAGCTGTTATCCTTTGTTTAGATTTAAAGCGTTTGACTCTGTTGAACACAGTTTTTTTTATTTTTTAAACTGTAGAGTGTTTTGGTTTTGGGAATAAATTTCTAAAAGTCATCATTTTTTTACACCAATATTAATAGTTCTGTAATCATAAATACTTCTACAACTATGAGATTTAACATTTATCGTGGAGTACGTCAAGGTTGCCCAATTTCCCCATTTTTATTTGTATTAGTTGTTGAATTATTGGCAATTGGTATTATCAATAGTGAGCAAATTCAAGGTGTCAAAATCTTTGATAGAGTTTTTAAGTTTTCTCAATCAGCAGATGACTCGACCTTATTCTTCAAACACGCTTCTGTTATCCCTGATGCTATTTCTTTAAGCAATACTTTTTCAAAAGCTTCTGGTTTAACTTGAAATCTTTCCAAATGTGAAATTCTGCCTTTACACAGTTTAAAGAATAAACACACAATGAACATCCCAGTGAAATCCTCTGTCAAATACCTTAGAAATATTGTAACAAAAATACACTTAACAGACAAGACTTAAATGTTTCTTCCAGAATAAAGAAAACAAAAGTCGTGTTAAATTGCTGGTTACAGCGTGAACTTTCCATTTATGGTGGTGTCTTGTTATGTAAAGCTGAAGGTTTATCTCCGTTTGTTTATCCCGCCTTGTCTTTATTTCTTAAAGACTCTAATTGCAAAGATATCAATAACTTGTTCTTTTCTTTTATTTGGAAAAACAAGTCCCAAAGTATAAAAAAAAAGAGTTCTTACTAATAAGAAAGCTGAAGGAGGACTAGAAATGCTTTATTTTGAAGATATCAATAAGACCTTCAGGATCAATTGGATTAAGAGATGTCTATCTACCCCCAATTCCTTTTGGAATCATTCATTCATTCATTTTCTTGTCGGCCTTGTCTCTTTATTAATCTGGGGTTGCCACAGCGGAATGAACCGCCAACTTATCCAGCTAGTTTTTACACAGCGGATGCCCTTCCAGGCACAACCCATCTCTGGGAAACATCCACACACACATTCACACACACACTACTTTCACTAAATTCCATCAACAAGCTCTTCTTGCTTGGAAAATCTCTTACTGTCACAATGTTTCTCCTTTATTTGGAATAATGGTAATATAAGCTCTTCAAATAAATCTTGATTCTCAGTAAATTGGTTTAATAGAGACATTAATCCTCTTTTAACACTGTTTAACAGCTCAGGGAATATCCTATCCTATGAACATTTCATGTCTGCTTACAATTTCCCAATATTGTTTAGAGAATTGAATTAAATCTATCCCTGTAGAAATGATTCAACTTGTTAAAAATCATATTTGCTATAATCTGCTGTAAACCCAAAACTACATTTAGAAGGTGTTGAGTTGACTGATAATAAATGTACTAACAGACATATTCGTAATATTTTTCAGAAGCAAAATAAAATCACTCCTAGAGGCACATTTCTCTGGAACTCTATTATAGTTAATATTAATTGGAAAAAGCCTGGTTAACTCCCTTCAAATATTCTATTAATAATAAAATGAAGGAAATCCATTTTAAAATATTACATCAAGTTTACGCAGTAAAATCGTTTTTATCAAAGCGCATTGAAATGGAGGATATCTGTGGATGAAGAGAGCCTTTGCCATTTGTTTTTTGAATGCAACATTGTAAAGAATTTCTGGAAAAAATCAGCCAAATATATTTGTGAAAGGACAAAACTTAGTTATTATTTTACATTAAAATATGTAATTTTTCATTATGAAAATAAATGTAACAAATGTCTTGAATATATTGTTAATCTCTTTATTTTATTGGCAAAGTTTTACATACACAAACAGAAATCTGCTAAATCTTCTCCCACATTAACCGTTTTTTGTATTGAGTTTTTTTTTCTACAGTGAAATTGTTAAAAAAAAACATAAAATCTGAGATATGCATCAAATATTATGACACTTTTTATAAATTCCCTGTCAATTACTAAAATCATCAGATGTAGAAATGCTGCACACTTTTCTTTTGTGTAATTTAATTTATTTTAATTTATTTATCTGTTTTATCTATTTGTTTTGTTTTTTGTTGACTTTTACCATTGTTGTATTCTTTTTGCGTGTTTCATTATTTGTGTTGTGTTGTGTGTTTGTTCCTGACAGTTATGCAATTAAAAACAAACAAAAAAGGTCACAGTGCAGTGAAACAACGCCTACTATCTGCAGCTCTAGATCACCCCCTAGCGGACACTCCAAGTCATTTTTTCAGGCAGTTATTCAATACGAAGAGCAACACATCGTTGTGTAAATCATATCGATTTTAACTCTTCTTTGTATTTATTTATTTTTAATGATTCCAATTTAATTAACATTATATTTTAATGATCATATTGATCTTTAAACCACTACAGAGACACGATGCTTTCATCTGCAGTTACACACGAGAGGATTATCAGTGCAGCGACACAACAGGACAACTCCTGATCCTCTCAATGCCTGAGCTGTTCTCATCAGAGCAGTCACACATGGGGAATATAACACAAGCTGCGCTAGACTTCATGAAGAAAGATTAGAGTATATAGATTAGAGTATATATGCGAAAGCAGTCATTTTATTTTCTACAAATCTACATTGAGCTCTGTGACACTGATTTGACCAAACTGTACACATATTAGTATTATAATACACTCTCTAGTACAGCAGGTGGCGGTATTCAGCTTTACGCTGCTTTCTATAACTCGCCACACAAGAAGAAGAAGAAGAGGAGGAGGCGGCGGAGGATGTCCGGGTGTGTTTCTTCTGTCTTCTCTGTGTCCAGTGTTTATACTGCTTCAGGTAAAATCACCCTTGTAAAATGTAACTCCGCAGGTGCTTTGATAACCCTGCAGCTGTTTGACTCTTCTCTGCTCTGTTTAGAGTGTTTGTGACGGATGTTTTTCACTGAACTCATGATCTGCCGCTCCTTCAGAAACGAAAGTGAAAGTGTTTAGTTGTTGTGTCGCCATTTTAAACAGACAGAATCCACCATTTACAACGCAGAACAGCGTTAAATCCTCAATGTCTTGACAAAACCTGTAAGCTTTATGTGAATGTGTGTATGCTGTTATTATAATCAAACGGATGACGCTGTGATTCTTCATTAGTTTACTCGTGATGAGCTTCTGGATTTGAGTGTCTCAGCTGCTGATCTATTCCTGCATTCAGCTGAATTATGAAGGCTGATCAATGACTGGAGATCTGTGATTGTTCATCAGTTTCTGCTGGAGATCAAACTCTTCAGGTCCATCATGGGTAACACACACACTGCTGGAGATCAGGATTTGTCTACAGGATGCAGGTATTAGACCTACACTTGACATTTCATATGATGATTTTCTACAGGATATTATATTTACTCTCTGTTAGTTGTGTTTTTAATCTGTCTGAATATTTAACACACACAGTCAGCAAGATTGTGTACAATCATCATGAAAAGTATCATGAAGTGCTGTTTAAACAGTGTTTTAATGATGAAATGTTGAGTAAATCTGCTGTGTTGACTCCAGTGTGTGCAGCGCTGAACTTTAATCTTCTCTGTTTTAGTTCAGTTCATCAGAAGAGAGCAGAAGCAGAGCCCAGCTGTGTGTCTATGAAGAGTGACGCGTCTATGGATCCACCGGTAAAATTTAAGAGTGGAAACACAGGAGCTGCTGTCAGGTAGATCATCTCTTTAATATCTGCAGCTGATGAGTATTTTCATAATAAATGAATCAGGTAATTAGTGTTGTGGATCTGTTGGGTTTCAGATGTTAGATGTTGTATCTGAGCTCTGCAGGATAGTGCTTGAAGATCTCCGCTTTACACTTCAGGCCACAATTGATGGTGTTAACAAACCAATCAGCGCTTTATTAATAGTTAGTGAGGTAGAAGGTGGGTTTAGGTTTTGGGTAGGGTTAGGGATCCACAATAAGATCATACTGTATGACTACTAATGAGCAGTTCATATGTTCACATTCCACAGATAATAAGCCGGTAGTTAATAGTATGAATTGTGAGCTAAACTAAAGTGTTCCCGATCTCCTGCCATAAAGGGCTTTTCCTGCACACTTTCCCCTGCTGTTTCTGTGCTGTACTGATCAGCCATTCCTCTGATCTGAGTCTGTTTTCACTGAAGCGCAGTCATCATCATGTTGTGTTGGCCTCATAGATGCTGCTGATCAACACATTTGGTTTCTAGAATTGATATTTCTCGAGTTCTCCTGCTCATTCAGTCATGATAGATGATGGTAAATGAACTTGTCTTGCTGTCCTCAAAGTCTGGACTGGAGCTCTGCAGACAAACCCCCGATGAGTGACCTTCTGAAGACTGAGTGATGAGGAGGAGGATAAGGGGAGCTGCTGGAGGCGGGAATAACAGTCAGCTGACACAGTGCAGTTTATACTGCTGCTTATATAGTCATGTGATGATGATTGACACGCCTGCATGATTAAGCTCCTCCCACACCTACACTGTCAGCTTCATTCAGTGATTTGATGATTAGTTTCAGCTCTAATCTGCTCTAATAGTACTGCATTTCTGTTGGGCTGTCTCTACTAGAAATGAGCCTTGATCTGTGTTTGCTGATATTTTCCACATTCAGACAGTTTCTGTTCAAATATAAAGGAAATTAATTTAAGTGTTTTTGTAAATGAAGAATGATTAATATCAGGTTTGTGCAGTGTGTGCAGAGCTCAACTTTAATTTTCTCTGTTTTAGCTCAGTTCATCAGAAGAGAGCAGAAGCAGAGCCCAGCTGTGTGTCTATGAAGAGTGACGCGTCTATGGCTCTACCAATAAAGTTTAGGAGTAAAAACACACAACCTGCTGTCAGGTAGATCATCTCTACACACACATGATTACACTGCAGCATTTATATGATCCTGTGTTTCTAGAAGATCAGATATTATTACACTTTATTCTCACAGTCCAGTCAAGACATTTTATTACAGGGAACAAAATACAGGATACTTTAAAACTGAATGTCCACACACTCACATCTGATCATCAGTGAAGTGCTGAAGTAGTAATAATTGACTAAAGTATTAATACTCAAACTGTTAGAGTTAGTAGAGTGAGTTTACAGGCTTTTACAATAGTCAGCAAAGTGTGGGTGATCCAGAGATTTTAGACAAGATGAAAGTTTTGTGAGACAAACACACCATATTTCACTGATAAGTAATTATAGTCAAGAGAGATACTGATTTAAGATGAAACTGTATTCAGATCTTCTCTGATTATCTTAATAAAATGCATTAATGTTGCAAAGTTAAAGTGGTAAATGTTAAAATGGATCAATATTACTGCGCTGTTACTGAAATCCTGAACTCTGAGAGCAAACACTTGTATGATCTGGAGATTATCATGTAAATCAAAAACTATATTCAGTCAGAAAGTGAGCTGACAGAGGACAGAAGCAGAGCAAACACAGTCATGGTGAAGCAGTGAAAGATTCAGACAGCAGAGATAGAGAGGATTATTATTTCTTATTGATGGCAAAACATTTAACAAGTATATGATCACAACAACCTTCCGAACTACAGACAGCAGAATACAAGATTCAGAGAACCATGAGAACAGAAAATTATACAGTAAAAGAAACAACATTACCACATTACACACTACAGCAGCTGAACAGGTCATCTAGGAGCTTTAGTCCTCATGCGTGTGCTCTCACATTTTCATCTTAAAAGATTTTAAATGTCTTCAGTGAGCATCTAGCATCATTGTGAATAAATGAGATCAATTTAATGAAGTGTTACATTTAATAAATGACAAACACCAGGGCTCGAAATTGCGACCATTTTGGTGTCATATGCGCCCGAAATTTTATCTGTGCGACCTTAAAATATATTTGATATATTGGAGCATTTCTGCGAGTGCTTAAAATTGTTGTGTGCTACCAGTTTTTACAGCAAAATGTTCACCACATGCGTGGATTCAGGAGACATTCACGCAGAATGCATCTCTAAGCTCTTTGTCTGCACTTGAAACGCGAAACGCAGCGCTCAGGAATGGTTTAAAACAGTTGTCATGTCGACTTGTTGCAGTAAACAAAGCCAAGTCCTTAATGCTTGCCTCGCCTTCGCGCTCTTCTTATTGGCCCACCACTGCTCTGGCACTGAATGCAAATGATTGGGTAATATCAGCTGTCAATCACTCAGCACCTTTTGGCTTCGGATGACAGAAAGAACTACTACCGCGAAAAATTGTAAAGCGCTGAAGATGAGAATGAAGATATCGCGGACAGATTTAGTTTTAGAAACCATCTAGTTACAAATAATGACACATCTTACTAGTGATCATGTGCTGAATGTCAATCCACCATCTACACTTTTCCAAGACTAGAAGACTTCCATTAGCTTAAAGTCCGCTATGAAAAGTCTGTGGGATGGAGTTTTCAGGAAACTGTTTGCCACGTCTAGCAGTGTGTGGTGTTAAAAGTGATTAGTGTGTGGTGTTTAAGGTGATCAGTGTGTACTGTTTAAAGTGATCAGTGTGTGGTGTTTAAAGTGATCAGTGTGTGGTGTTTAAAGTGATCAGTGTGTGGTGTTTAAAGTGATCAGTGTGTGGTGTTTAAAGTGATCAGTTTGTGGTGTTTAAGGTGATCAGTGTGTGGTGTTTAAGGTGATCAGTGTGTGGTGTTTAAAGTGATCAGTATGTGGTGTTTAAAGTGATCAGTGTGTGGTGTTTAGAGTGATCAGTTTGTCGTGTTTAAAGTGATCAGTGTGTGGTGTTTAAGGTGATCAGTGTGTGGTGTTTAAGGTGATCAGTGTGTACTGTTTAAAGTGATCAGTGTGTACTGTTTAAAGTGATCAGTGTGTGGTGTTTAAAGTGATCAGTGTGTGGTGTTTAAAGTTATCAGTGTGTGGTGTTTAAAGTGATCAGTGGGTGTGTGGTGTTTAAAGTGATCAGTGTGGTGTTTAAAGTGATCAGTGTGTGGTGTTTAAAGTGATCAGTGTGTGGTGTTTAAAGTGATCAGTGTGTGGTGTTTAAAGTTATCAGTTTGTGTGGTGTTTAAAGTGATCAGTGTGTGGTGTTTAAAGTGATCAGTTTGTGTGGTGTTTACAGTGATCAGTGTGTGGTGTTTAAAGTGATCAGTTTGTGTGGTGTTTAAAGTGATCAGTGTGTGGTGTTCAAAGTGATTAGTGTGTGGTGTTTAAAGTGATCAGTTTGTGGTGTTTAAAGTGATCAGTTTGTGGTGTTTAAAGTGATTAGTGTGTGGTGTTTAGAGTGATTAGTGTGTGGTGTTTAAAGTGATCAGTGTGTGGTGTTTAAGGTGATCAGTGTGTGGTGTTTAAGGTGATCAGTGTGTGATGTTTAGAGTGATCAGTGTGTGTGGTGTTTACAGTGGTCAGTGTGTGGTGTTCAAAGTGATTAGTGTGTGGTGTTCAAAGTGATCAGTGTGTGGTGTTTAAAGTGATCAGTGTGTGGTGTTTAAAGTTATCAGTTTGTGTGGTGTTTAAAGTGATCAGTGTGTGGTGTTTACAGTGATCAGTGTGTGGTGTTTACAGTGATCAGTGTGTGGTGTTTAAAGTGATCAGTTTGTGTGGTGTTTAAAGTGATCAGTTTGTGTGGTGTTTAAAGTGATCAGTGTGTGGTGTTTAAAGTGATCAGTTTGTGGTGTTTAAAGTGATCAGTGTGTGGTGTTTAAAGTGATCAGTGTGTGCTGTTTAGAGTGATCAGTGTGTGGTGTTTAAAGTGATCAGTGTGTGGTGTTCAAAGTGATTAGTGTGTGGTGTTTAAAGTGATCAGTTTGTGGTGTTTAAAGTGATCAGTTTGTGGTGTTTAAAGTGATTAGTGTGTGGTGTTTAGAGTGATTAGTGTGTGGTGTTTAAAGTGATCAGTGTGTGGTGTTTAAGGTGATCAGTGTGTGATGTTTAGAGTGATCAGTGTGTGTGGTGTTTACAGTGATCAGTGTGTGGTGTTCAAAGTGATTAGTGTGTGGTGTTCAAAGTGATCAGTGTGTGGTGTTTAAAGTGATCAGTTTGTGTGGTGTTTAAGGTGATCAGTGTGTGATGTTTAGAGTGATCAGTGTGTGTGGTGTTTACAGTGATCAGTGTGTGGTGTTCAAAGTGATTAGTGTGTGGTGTTCAAAGTGATCAGTGTGTGGTGTTTAAAGTGATCAGTTTGTGGTGTTTAAAGTGATCAGTTTGTGTGGTGTTTAAGGTGATCAGTGTGTGGTGTTTACAGTGATCAGTGTGTGGTGTTTACAGTGATCAGTGTGTGGTGTTTACAGTGATCAGTTTGTGGTGTTTAAAGTGATCAGTGTATGGTGTTTAAAGTGATCAGTTTGTGTGGTGTTTAAGGTGATCAGTGTGTGATGTTTAGAGTGATCAGTGTTTTAATAACTCATTTGTAATTACTGATTTATTTTCTCTTTGTCATGATGACAGTAAATAATATTAGACTAGATATTCTTCAGGACACTTCTATACAGCTTAAAGTGGCATTTAAAGGCTTCACTAACTTTCTCCAGAAGAAAAAAATTGTATCAGACATGCTGTGAAAATTTCCTTGCTCTGTTCATTTGAGAAATATATAAAAAAAAGAAAAAAAATCAAAGGGGGGCTAACAATTCTGACTTCAACTGTATATAATCATTTGGCAGGCAGGCGTTTTCATCTAAATTGACTTACAGTAGATACAAATAAAAAAAATACACTTAGGAGTCTGTTAAAGGTATAACAGTGTGTGCAGAAAGTTTTGAGCCTATTGAGTTTTTGAGGATTCATTATTTTATTCATTGATAATTTGTCTGGTAGTCTACATAGTACATTAAATAATACATTTACAATAGAGTACAATATTAGCAGTCGAGAATTACATGAAAATGGTAGCGTAGTGGTGACAATAGCAGCAGAGGTGACCTGAGATTGAAAAAATTCCCGACATGAATTATTGTTCCAGTCAACCCTTGCTGTCTCCTCATTATGAGCACTACAGCACATGTAATATTTACAATGTTTGTAAGATATATCTGTATGCGTTTGCCTCTAAATGTATAATTGAAGTAGTTTTATCTGTTAACAGTGTTGAATATGAGTCTGCAGATTCAGGAGACGAGACTCACAGGAGACACAAGAGTTTCACAGACAATCTCCAGTCCATCTTCCAGGTAGAAAAACTCATTTAGATTCATTAACGTCACTGAGATAACTCAATGAAACACAGAATATTCATTCACAACACTTGAGAACTGGATCTTTAATCTGCTTTGGTTGGCCCCTGACCCAACTAAAAGTGTCTACAAAATAAATAGTATTCTGAATAGTCTGTGCTGCTTTGGTTTTTCAGATATTAAAATAATATTTCCTGGTCATTCTGAGATTTCTCAGTCATTTACAGGCACAAATGAGACCATTTAGGGTAATTTTTGACTGAATGTTAGATATTTCAACCAGTTTTACTCAGAATAGTTGGATCTAGTCTGACATCGGCCTGTTTTATAAAATATACATTACAAATATCAGGATATGACAACTGCATCTATTGACAAACAACTTGCAACATACCAAACTAAAACAAAGCATCCTGTGCTTGGTTAGCTAATAAGAACAGTTGAAAGCAGAGATGCCAAGGCTAGCGCCCATGAGCCAAAGTTGGTGTATGGTAACCTTTGATTTGACACGTCATCCCATATAAGAGAGGCAGAATGTTGGGGAGGGTAGGGGTAATGCCTTTAAAACACATTATCATTTCAAATTTAACAAAAACTTTCATTTGTTTTATTGATAAATTAAAAAAAAAAAAAAAACTAAGATAAAACGCTTTAGTTAAATGTGAATGAATCAGATTTTTCTTTTAATAAACATACTGTTGCTCAACAGATAGAGCACTATTCTGAAGTCATCGGTGAGCAGATGAGGAGAAAGGCTGGTGCAGCTTGACTAGTGGACTCGGCTGTAAACTCCATTGTGTTATAAAGAGATTTTTTATTTATTTTTTTTAAGAAGCTTGCCTGACCATAGTAACGTCATTTGTACATTTAAAAGATATGTATGAATGCATTTATGCTTTATTAAATGACATTTAAAATCACAGTTTAAATAAACACATTTAATTATGTCCATTTATTTGTGTATTTAAATTGTGATTTATTTATACACATTTTAATGCTTCAATTATTATATTGATGATTTGATTCTAAAGGGCTCTCCTGTTCCTCCATAGCTAAAGCCACTGTTCAGATATTTATATAATATGTTTTTCAGACATTTATCAGGTATTTGTCCTCAATCTGCTCCTTAAACATCTCGCCCAAAGCTTTCTTCTGTTGAGTTTTGATGCGTTTTCTTACTGGTGTATCTGTAAAATATCTCAAATCATTCAGCGTAGTGATATGCAAATGTAATGTCCATCAGCTAATCAGAATCATGCAGTTTAACAGACTCATATGATCATGTTGTATAATGTATTGTCAGTTATTGGGTTTGTGGATGTACAGCTGTGTGTGAATCAATGATTTCGTTAAATATTGATCTTCTCTTTTCTTCACTCATAGAATCTTGAGAGCAAAATGATCAGATTCCTGAAGAATGAACTGGGAAACTTTAAGAAAATCTTACAGGAAGAAAACAGTCAAGAGTTTGTAAAGGAGTTTACTGAGAACAGAAGCATTATCACAGAAGCAGCTCTTGATCTCACACTCTTCTTCCTGAGAGAGATGAAGCAAGATCAAGCTGCTGATATTCTTGAAGGTAAGAGATTCCCCAGCAAACATTTGAACATCTGTTGACCGCTGAAACAGCGATTATATAAATAAAAATATATATATAAAAAATGTATCCAAAATGCTTTAATTGTTAATGATTTGTAACTGTCTTATAGATAGCCAACAGATAACTTACAAGCTGTTACTTAACAAGTTATAAATGACTTGTTAACTGTATTTAAATGATTTATAACTATACCTAATACATTAGTAATAGATCATGAACAAGCTGTTAGTAAATTACTTACTAAAGACTTGTTAAGTATCAGTTAATAGTTGATATATGTTATTTGGACGTTATCTTAAAGTTGCACCTGCTCTTCATTTAATAACTGTTAGTAAATGAGGAATAGTTGCAACTTCAGAATAACGTCCCAGTAACATACGCAAGCTAATAACTAACACTTAACTAATATATCAACTCACACTTTACAGATCAGTTTTCATAGTTTGTGTACCATCTACTAATACCAGTGAAACAATTCACTGAAATGATACAATTGCCTGTAATACAGAAAACAGAGTCGGAATGGAAAAAAAAATCATTGATCCTTAATCATTTCCCCGCTAAAATTATTCAGTGCATGATATCTATATCATTTTTAATTTGACAAAGATGTAAATAAATAAAATATCATGCATTTTGCAAATATTTATACAATATCTGTATCTATTGTCGAGTGCATTGCCGTGAGGTAGTTCTGAACTATTGTTCAGTCCCATGCCAGCGGTATTTGTGTGCTTCAAGGGCTTGACACTAGGAAGCGCATGAAGACTAGCAATAGTTATTTAGAGGGTTTTTGTTCAGATTAGTTGTGGAGGTAACGGAATTGTACTCAGTTTTTGGCCATAAGAATTACCTGCATAAATTGTAATTGGAGTAGGTTATAGGTCAAATTATTGGTTATGGTAATTTTGATTATTTTCTGATAATGGATAATAGGTTTGATAATGATATCAGTGGAGGAATTGTGTAGCGCTTCGGATGAGCTATTGAATTTTTTAAGAAAGAAAAAACCCAAGTCTGTCATGTAAACTTGCTGAAACCTTTTTTCACCCGCGATTGTCAAGCAGCTGATATTAAATTATCTGGGGTGGTCAGTCCTGTGACTGAGGCGCTGGGACAGTCTTCCATGGGAGACAAGGAGGGTGGTAAGTTTTTAGATGACAAGTGGGCACGACAAGAAATGTTAGTAAACTTGATTTACCCAACGGATAATGGCAGAAAATGACTGTAATTGTAACTTCTTCAGGACTTTATTCTTATTCTGTCATGAGCTTCGGGTTACAAAACACTCCTGTGACATTTCAGAGATTGATGAATTGTGTAGTCTCTGGTTTAGAGGATTATATAGTATTATTATATATATTATATATTATATATATATTATATAGTTTACAGCGATAACTGGGATCAACACATGAGACGGATGTGAGAATTATTTAAACCTTTAGCTGAAGCTAATTTGACTATGAATTTAGCTAAATGTGAATTTGCACGAGCACCGGTTTCTTATCTGGGCAAGGACATGGGATCAAGCACGATCGAGAATTTCCCTACTCCTTGTACTAAAAAAGAGCTTATGCGGTTTATTGGAATGGCCAGTTATTATCGTGGGTTCTGCCAAATCTGTTATTTGTCCGCTGACTAATCTATTAAAGAACTCTGGTAAGTTTGAGTGGAGTCCATATTGCCAAAAAGCTTTTGAGAATGTGAAGTTGTTGTTGACTGCTACTCCTGTGTTAGCAGCACCCCAAATTGGTGACGCAAGTCACGTAGGAGCCGGAGTGGTCTTTCTCCAGACTTATTCTGATGGTTTTAGTCATCCAACATGTTACTTCTCACGCAAATTTAATTCATATTTGTTGAATTATTCAGTGAAGGAAATGTTGCTGCTTATCTGGGTACTTCAACATTTTGATGTATATGTGGGAGGAGGGTCCACGGTTGTTTTTTGTTATCACAATCCTTTGACAGTTCTTCATTCATTGCAGTGTCAGAGTCAAAGCTTAATCTTGACGATTAAACACATAAAGGGGATTAATAATGTTTTTGTGGACACCTTGTCACATGCCACTGTGGTAGAGTAATGAAGTTGTATTTTGGTCTCCAATTGATGTGACTTGACCTACTCCTATATGTATCTATGCTGTACATTAGTTTTACACTCATCCACAAGTTACTTACTTTTTAACAATAATCCAATAATCCACTCCAAGCCCACCTCTGACTCTAAATAATCCAATATATACTGTTATTCTGTTATTAGAACAATAACGTTACACTGGGTTCAAATTGAGAAACAGTGAACCGATAATACAGCGCATGTGTGAATTAGTGAACCAAACACAAACAGTACATGAAAGCCTGCTGTGAATGAACTAAACCTAAACAACTGCCGCGCAGGTAAACCGAGGGCTTAAATGAGAGGATCTGGTGAAAAACATTAGTTTTTTTTCATAACAGAAACTCGTAATGTGATTTAAATAAGTGAATAATGCTTTAGTTGTGATTTTTTCAGATCATGGTGATGTTTTAACTGACTAAAATTACTATTGTTGACTACATAATTTTAATATGTTGAGTACTTGCACACATATACTTAAGGCTGCTATCTTGTTGTCTGTTGATTTGAATTTGAGGATGGGTAGATGGTTGTGGTAGATGGTAGTGGTCATGTGTCCTCTAAATATAGGTTTCAAAAAATGTATAGCTGAGTTTTTATTATACAGCAAATATCCTCATTTAGAAAAAAAAAGAAAAAAAAAACTAAAACTAAGCAATTTCAATATATAGAAACTAGTAAATCTACCTCTTAAACTAATTAAAACTCTATTTGAAAACAAAAAGTCAAAACGAAATAAAAACTTAAGCTAATGAAAAATCCAAAACTATTATAACCTTGGCAATGCATGTGTAAAGGACATAATTTGTGGAGGTCCCTTTCACAACTTATTTACAATTGTGTGTAAATGATCTACGATCTACTGCAACCATTTTTGGTAAGCCACATGAAGTTGCCATCAGACCAATGTTTTCTGGGTCATGGCAATCTATATTAATTACAAAAAATCTGGAAAAGTCAAGACTAAATCTCTCTGCTTCTTTGCTTCTGTGTTTAGGCGAGCTGTTCTTTATTAATCAGCTTAAATGTAGCCTGAAGAAGAAATATCAACGTGTGTTTGAAGGAATTGCTCAGCAAGGAGACTCCACACTTCTGAATAACATCTACACAGATCTCTACATCACTCAGGGTGCGAGTGAACAGGTCAACACTGAACATGAGATCAGACAGATTGAAGCTGCTTCCAGACGTCATCAGTCACTAGAGATACAGGTTGAATGCAAACATTTGTTTGAAGCAGCTGAACAAGACGAGCGGATCAGAACTGTCCTGACAAAAGGAGTTGCTGGCATCGGGAAATCAGTCTCTGTGCAAAAGTTTGTTCTGGATTGGGCTGAAGGGAAAGAAAATCAAGACATCAGCTTCATATTTCCTCTTCCATTCAGAGAGATGAACTTAAAGGAGAAAGAAAGACAAAGTTTAAAAGACCTCATAACTCAGTTTTTCCCAGAGACTAAAGGACTGAACCTTACAAGAAGCACACGATTCAAAGTCCTGTTCATCCTTGATGGATTGGATGAATGTCGTCTTCCTCTGAACTTTGCTGGTAATGAGACGTGTGGTGATGTATCTTCAGCAGTCTCTCTGGATGTTCTCCTGACGAACCTCATCAAGGGAAATCTGCTTCCTTCTGCTCTCATCTGGATCACCAGCAGACCAGCAGCTGCCAGTAAGATTCCTGCTGACTGTATCGACCGGCTGACAGAGATACGAGGATTCAATGATGCCCAAAAGGAGGAGTACTTCAGAAAGAGACTCACAGATCAGAATCAGGCCAGAGAAATCATTGATCACATTAAACAGTCAAAGAGTCTCTTTATTATGTGCCACATCCCAGTCTTCTGCTGGATTTCAGCCACTGTTCTCCAGAACATACTGAAACTGAAACACAGGGCTCATGCTGAAACACTGCAGGAATCTCCCAAGACTCTGACACAGATGTACACACACTTTCTCCGCTTTCAGATGCAGCAGAGCAAAAGAAAGTATGATGGAGAAAACACAGCAGATGTCTCCTGGGATCCAAAGCTCATCCTTTCACTGGGGAAACTGGCCTTCCAGCAGCTGGACAGAAACAATGTGATCTTCTATGAGAGCGATCTGAAAGACTGTGGCATTGACGTCTATAAGGCATCGGTGTACTCAGGCATGTGTACCCAGATCTTTAAGGAGGAGACGGGAATTATTCTTGGTACCATGTACTGCTTTCTTCACTTGAGCATTCAGGAGTTCATTGCAGCCCTTTATCAACATCTGATTCTAGACAGCGACAAGAAGCATGGATTGTTTTTACAGATAAGCAAAAATAAAGGCGTGACCGATTTCCTGAAGACAGCAGTAGACAAGGCTCTGGAAAGTGAGAATGGACATCTGGACCTTTACCTTCGCTTCCTTCTCGGTCTGTCACTCCAGTCCAATCGACAACTCTTACGAGGCCTGTTGACACAGCAGGATGACAGAGACCAGAGCAAAAAGAAAATAATTGCCTACATCAAGCAGAAACTTAAAGGAAATCTGTCTCCAGAGAGATCCATCAATCTGTTCTACTGTCTGAATGAACTGAACGATCAAACTCTGCTGAAAGAGATTCAGTCTCACCTCAATAGTGGAAGTCTGTCATCTGCTCGCCTTTCACCTGCCCAGTGGTCTGCTCTGGTCTTTGTGTTGTTGACCTCAGAGGAGGAGCTGGAGGAGTTTGAGCTTCACAAATTCCAGAGATCAGACGAGTGTCTCATCAGACTATCAGCAGTCATCAAAACCTCCAAAAGAGCCTTGTAAGTCCTTATTTCTTTCATCTAAGAAATAGACATTAGCTGATATTAAATAATACAATACATAATTTTAATGAACATACACAATATTGATATTGTCGGCACTTTAAAATACTGTGAATAATTGATTATTATTTAATATTTCATTTCATTAATTACTCATTAAGAGTCAAAAATATGCTCGAGGAACACTCCTGATGGACATAGATCTGGGAAGTGGCAGGGCTCTATATATATATATATATATATATATATATGAGAGTATATACATGTGTGTGTGTGTGTGTGTGTGTGTGTGTGTGTGTATATATGACAGCGCTCTATATAAATATATAAACAAAAGTCCATAGATGGGAGGGGGCCGTGAAGACTCCTGCGGAAACAGCCAAGGGTGGCGAGGGATGACGAGGGGGCTTGGATGCAATTCCAATTAACTACTTGACTGGTGGAGAAACAAAGTCTAGAAGTAAGGAAAAAGAGCAGGGAATGTGGCTGGGTCATGCCCTCTCCCTTGAGTAGATGTGGGTTGATGGCTGGCGAGAGTCATCTGGGCTTCTTTGAGGTGCCTTTGGCTAAGACGTATGTATGTCTTGAAGGCATCGGATGACCACCTTCCCAGAGTCTGGATTTGTTGTTGTAAAAGCCCTTTGTGTTTATGTGTTTTATTAAGGCTGAAAAACAGCATTGATACGTTTAGGGCCGTATCTGAGTCCACTAGGTACTTTCAGAGGTGTATCCAGCTCTGTGAGCTCATAAACTGACTGAGCCGAGCCCAGTTTGATGAACTTTTTCTTAGTGTCGGCTGGAAGATTTCCCCCAGGACTCCCAACATGAGGAGTAGGTCACAATCACGCCCCCACAAGAGGAAGCTTCTGATTGGTTAACCCTCTGGGGTCTAAGGGGGTTTTGGGGCTCTGCAGAAGTTTCGACATGCACTGACATTTGTGTTGTTTTCAGTATGTTAAAAACATATAAATGGATAAAGTGTGATAACACTGTAAACAGCACAAGTTAGGCTACAATAATACCTAAGCAGCATGTTTGTATGTGTTTGTGTTTTTGAGAAAGAAACGTTTATGCGTGGTTAGTGAAAAACAAAAATTTTGAAGTCTCTGAAACAAGGCCATGAAACACACAGAGAACATTTGTGCACAAGACTTTTGAGAACTGGATCTTGTAGTCTAGTGTTTTTGCTTCAAAATGATGTGAGAATCATCTTGTTCACTTCCTCACAGAAAACAATATAATGAATTAAAATTTCTAAGTCACTTTTTAAGTGAAATTGGTTTATGCGAGAAGGCGTGAACTATCATTACTATGCAGTGAGTCACACCTGAGAAGACAAAGACCTGCATAATGAGCTGAATAATAAGCCATCAGACAGGTATATGACTAGGAGGGAAGAGTTTCAAGAAGGAATCAGAGAAAAGTTTATATACTTTTTGTTTGCATGTTTATTTAAAATATATTATTCACACAAAATAACTGGAGATACACTTGTGAGAGTCAGTACACTCAATAAAACTCTGCAAACTTTTAAACTTACACATAGAAAATCTACTGATTTATTTATTTATTTATTTAGTAAATGAAGAGTTTAGTTGCAAAAGGAGATATTTCCATTTTAAGAAATGTTGGTTATTTGACATTATTATTTACGACATCAACAGTCAAGTTCATTCACAATTTTATACATTAAACTATTAAGCTCAGTGAAGTCCAGGAACACAATATTCTTCAAACCCAGGATATTTTTTATTTAACTTTATGTCTTTAAATAGTTTATAAATAAGTCATAAATCATGCCAAAATGCAACATATTATCTCAACATTGTCAAACATCTTAAATTGGTTAAAAAAACAATACATCATTATTATATGGAATAGTATATACAAAGATTGATTAATAATAATACGATTCTGAGTTAGTTTTGGTATTCTGATATTAGAGCAATGATATTTTAAAGAATGATGATTAATCCATATGCGATAATGAAATCTTTTTTCAGCAGCTTTTGGCGCAAGTGATCATCCTCTCACTCGGTATTCACAGTAATTATTTAAAGAATAAACTTACAAAGGACACTTAGAAATGTAGTCTTGCAGACAGGTATCCTGTGATGAGGAGGGGCGCAGGAAAAAGGCAGTATTTCACTGTAACCCCTGGCCTTCTTCTTGACATCAGCGGAGACTCACAGACGCAGGATTATTTGAACCTGGTCCGCTTTTGTAGCGTTTTTATAAATTTTTGTGAAGTTGAAGGCGACATCTTCATCTAACAGTTTGTTGTCATGACACAGAACATCATTACTCGCATTACTGAGCAAACTCGGAGCACATCTTGTCTACTTTCTACTGTCTAGCTCTCTTTGCCACTAGTCCTTTAATTCTGTTGTTTTCAGATCTGGAAATGTACATATGAAGCGCGCTTACTGAGAGGTGGGACCACGCTGCTGTAATGAGGCGATATAGGAGAATCCGTACAGTCCTTACTTTTACACGGATTACATACAAAGAGATCATTTGTTTTCAACTTGAATTGGTTAATGCAAAAGTAGACATATTAAGCTTTATATAGATATCAGAAATCATCATCTTTGTTGACTATTTGCCGAGTTTCCTTTCATTTTAGTGACGTGTTTTTCTGATCACAGTCTGCACGCGTCTTCAGACACTTGTAATATCAATGCCTCGTGGGCGTGGTCGCATTAAAACTAATGAGATCAGACTGAGAATATAGACATAGCGTTGATTTCATACTGATTACTTAATCAAGCAATATAAAGTATTGCTGACTTTGTTTTCAACATGCATAGCTGCGTTTAAAAGTAGACACTTTAAGCTTTCTAGAAATACATTTCTCATATGTGTTCGTTTTGTATTCGTGGAGTTTCAGCGCATTTTAATGATGCATTTCTAAAACCAGTTCACGGAGAGAGAAAAGACAGAATGCCTACTCTGTTGTTTTCCTTATTTTGCAAAAGCACACACGTTTGTTGTTGTTGTGAGTATACACAACAATAAGTAGACACATAACAGATTCGATTGATGTATTGATCTCATTTATACGATCAAAACTGAAAGTGTAATTTAAGTTCATTTCAGCAGTTTGACGCCACCACACGTCAAAACGCGTATACGCAGTCTTCGACCCCAGAGGGTTTATGCGGGGCGAATGTCCGCTGAAGTTCAGACTTTCAAACTCAAGCAATGGGTGCCATTCACGCCACGCCATTCGCGTGTATCGCGCCGCAGGATGTCTATTCACACATTTTCACTGACTTAACATGTAAATCACTCGTGCGTTCTGCGTCTGGTGTGAACGCAGCATTACATTCTGTAAAAGCGGTCGGTGGGCAGAGCCCATAGCTGGACTCGAGCTGTGCTCTCTCATCACGCATGCATGCCGTGACATCGCAAGCAGACTCCTATAGAGCTAGCACTTGATCATGCGCCAATCACGAGCACAATCAGCCAATCAAAACGCAGCTTAGGTCTGCGGTACATTGAGTCTATTGACTGGTTTCATTCTGTTCAGATAGAGAGAAAGGTCACATGCTTTGCTTTCCGCCTTATGCCAGTTAGTTTTGTGTGCGTCAATGATGAGAAACCACACACACACACACACACACACACACACACACACACACACACTCCCATGTAAAAGACGGTACCTATTCAAGTGTGATGGACATTAAAGAACTTTAAATGGGGTTCAAGTCTCCGTGTTCTTACCGGCACTCCATGGCAACGATTTTGTCTGAAACGGGTACAACTGTTGACTGTACTGACATCTTTATGATCCATCCATGCGTGATCATAGGGAGAACCAGATGACCAATAATTCTTGGCTAGAAGTTGCAACAGCAGTAGGAGAGGAGGAAAGTTTTAGAAAGGTTTGGAAAAACCTGAGGGATAAGTTTGTTCAAACACCAACAGCAAAAAAGGCCATGGCAAAAGTGGAGTCCCTTGTGGTTTTAATATTACAGCATATGTTTTTCCACCAGTCATCGGTTTTACACTGATGCATATATTACAATTTTGAATTTAAAACAATTTACAAGTGACAAAATGTAAATAGAATGCCCTTGTGTCAATGATCTGTTTGCTCAATAAAGAAAGACAGAGTTTCTACATCCTGCAAAGTTGGATCAGCTATGATGGGGTGGAATGTGGGATTGAAATGTTGATGTTAGTTCACAACATCTCAAAAGCCAAAAAGGCTAGTGTGGATACGGCATCAAGGGTGTGGGCTGTACAGGTATGAGCGGAAATGTGTCTTTGCAAAGAGTGTGAAAGCATTAGGAATGGATGTAGAGTGTGATGGGTTGAATGAGGGCAGTTTCTGGAGTCGGCAGTCATGAACTCTAAAATGAGAAAACAAGAGAGAATCAGAAATTAAATCTTTACAGCATGGTGCATGTACAGCAGTTTGTTAAACAAACAAAAAAGAGGCCCCCAAAACATCTTCAATGATATTAATAATTCTCTTTTTATTTGTCTGATTGTCTTTTGACTGCCCCCTATCATTTAAAAGAATATCTCAATAATGAACGCGTCAAGTATAAAAGCCTTGTCTTTCATGAGGTGTGCGATGTGTTTGTCTGTAGCTCAATGCTGCATCTAATCTGTCTTCAGTACTGTTCAATTTAAATACATTTATTTCACCACAAATTTTTGATTTAGCATTTTCTCTCGCGTGTTACATAAGAGCATCCGTTACATCAGTTACATCAGATCAGATGTGGCAGAGTTTTATTATTATTATTATTAATAAATATAAATATATCAACTGCCAACATCAAACCTTGAACTTGAAAAACCATGTAACTACTTGGTAATAACTGTGTGAATGTAATGTTTATCATGGGCTTTTACTGCAGCTATGATAAGTAACATCTCGTTTGGAATCTGAACATGATTGAAAAATCTTGATCATATCTGGCCCGATTCATTCACAAAGTCTTTGCATTCAGTACATTCATAAACTGTCCAGAGAAAAGGCTGGACCATCTCAAGTTTGTAAAGCTCATTGGATGGTGACACTTCTCCTTTCAGCTATTGGCTCCTTGGAGTATCAGTCAGAGTGCAAAAAGTCGGCGACCATTTTGTTGACCAAAATCGCTACAGTGTTTATGCCTGAAGGACTGGCTCCACACGCTCCAGCAGCTGGTTTGGATGACAACATTGCACCCTTCCATGAATGCTTATTAACGTATGAATATGTTGTGGACTAATGTTTATGGTTTAGATTGCCTGGTCATTGCAATCGAACTACTTCAGCTGTCAGAATGTTATGGATCTGTGGACATGCAGGGGGTTGAGAGGTGAGTTCTCTGTTGAAATCATTCTATTCAAGCTGGTCTCGTCTTTCGAAACCTTTATAAAAAGTTTAGTCTTTGTTGGAGTGAAGGTATCTAGCGAAGCTTCTATTTAAAGCATGTACGTTACCAAAAGTGGACCGCTGGGAGAGCAGTGAGAGTTTGGCTTCATTACAATGGCTTGGATTGCCGGTGTCTTGAGTTTAGTTGGAGTTGTGGATTGCATTGTGTGGGGCAGTTGGAGCAGAAGTTGGAAGAGCTGTTGTGCCGGTGGGAATTCAGGCTTGATTGCTGGCGAGGCAGCGGCTGAGGTTTTGGGGAGAGCGGGGTTCTGGCTGAAGTTGTTGTTGTTGTTGTTTGTTTGTTCTTCCGCATCAAAAGGTAAATGATGCTGGAGTGTAGGTTAAATGCTGGAGCATTTGTAGAGGAAAGCATTCTTCCAAAATGAAGATAGAGCAGTAGGGAGAAAACGATCCATTTATAGTAAACTAGAATCACTCTGATTGGATTATTACTGATTACAGATGAGCAGCCAGCAGTGCTCAATCATATCACGTGCTCCTCTCAAAATTAGTTTATGAAGCTTCACTTAATTTAGAGTAACTCTACCACCGCTGCTTTTCTGCTGTTATTAACCCTTTTGCTGGTGGGTTTAAAATATTCTGGATCCAGGAGTCAGTTTTTTGAGGTGACCATTATTTTAGAACATTCACTCTTAATGTTTCCATGACGAAGCATCATCAGCAGTTCATTCATCAGTTACTCTCTAAATACATGCAAGTGAGTGTCTGATGAACTTAAAGTAGATTCAACTTTATAGTTACTTTCACCATGTGTACCTGATATGAATTAAACACATCAGCAATTTATATTTGAGTGGATTGTTGGACTTCAAAAAGACTTTCTTGTGTTTCACAAGCTCTAAATGTTTTGTTTTACTAGTGCTTGTTTGTATTTCATTGTTACGTCCCGACCAGTCTAGGGTTGGTGGGAACAATAACAAGTGTAAAAAAAAAACAAAGAAATAAACTCAAATACTCAATTTAGGGGTTTCCCCTTCTCCTGTCCCAACTCACAATAATCACAACACTGATCAAGTAGTAACAATATTTATTTACTTAGAAAACAAAGATAGAAGCATCTCTTCGGAAGGGAATCCAGGCCAAAATAATAAACAAAAAGACAGCTAACTTGCGGGGAAATAATTCTAACTTACCTGCTCAAATAAAAGTACCCCAAATAAAATTAAGCAAACTTCCCTTTCTCCCCTTGCTACCAAACCAGGAGAAAACGTTTTAAAGTAAATGGCGATTCCCAACCTACCGCTTCTGTTTCTAACCAAAAATAATATATATAAATATTTAATCACAAAAGCCAATATATTCAGATTTAACAGAGAGCCGTTTTAGAAAATAATTAAATTGTCAGTAACAGAAATCAATCAATTCACACCAAGTCAACCAACAGTTTGAAGCAGGAGATAGGAGACGCTCGGAACAACAGCGGCGGCGGCGGCGGCGACGACGACGACGACGACGGAGATTTGCGACCTGCACCGAGCAGAAAGATCTCCCCATTGTTTCTCTCCTCCAGCTTATATACGCTCCCACACGCAACACGGCTGGACCGCAATCAAGCGCAGCTCTAGAGGGAGGGGGAGAGAGAGAGAAAGCTGCGCATGCTCCACAGCGCACAACACAACATCAGCTCCAAATGCATAAACAAAACACAAATCTGTATATATATATATAATAAACAAACAAATAATTAATACGTTCTAACTTATCTAAAACATAAAAAAGCATTAGGCAGTTAAAACGCTGCATAATTGTGATGATATGATGCATCTTTCTCTGGCTCAGCACCAGCCAACACACCTGCTGTTGAACTCCCTTCTTCCTCATCTCTGTCTATGAGCGCTGAACTCTGTATCAGTGAGTGAGAGAGACTGTGTTCACTTCGCTCTGCACTGACTTAAGGGTTTTTTTTTTTAATTCGCAAATGTTCCCGTGTCGTGCGACACAACAAATCAATCATAAAATCTGTTGGCAACTCTTTGAGTAATTGATTTTTATCGATTTAATCAATTCACTTTTGCAGCTCTAATACAAATATCTGACATTTCTCGGAACAGGATCCAGCCAGATCCTGCTCAAATGAAGCTCTGATTTATATACATTTATATATTTATAATGTCCCGCTGGGCAGCAACTTGCACAACTTTTTTTGAAGTGTTGTGAATGAAGTACACTGGGACGAATGTCCTCATGTGCCCAATAGCAAGGAGCCAGCCAGCAATCACAGAGGGAAACACTCCATGGCAACTCTGCTGTAACTTTCACTCATTGGAAAATGTTTCTCTGCCTGCGTTATGTTCAGCTGATGTCCCGCCCCCTAGAGCCATATACCCCACCGTGATTGGTGGGCTCGTTCAGCTCCGCACACAACACTGTAAATTGCCGTACATATCAAACTCAACATCAATATTGTGTTTGTCCTCTACACAGACTACAGTGGTGTAATCTCACTGTTGAGTGCTGTGAGAGTTTGTCTTCAGCTCTACAATCCTCAAACTGTGTGCTGAGAGAGCTGGACCTGAGTAACAATGACCTGCAGGATTCAGCAGTGAAGCTTCTCTCTGATGGACTGAAGAGTCAACACTGTAAACTGGACACACTGAGGTAAATACTCTTCCACTCAACAACAACTACAAAAAGAGAGTTACATATTGGTTAAACAAATATGGGAAGCCCCTTTCCCCACTCAGTGTGTTGGCAGATGGGCAATTTTTTATAGGTGTGATTTTATTCATATCTATACAAGTCTCTGTGTGTGTAGACAAATGCAGCCAAAAGCATTACTGAGTAAAATACAAAAAATGTGTAAAAAACTTCTAATATACAGAACTGTATGACTGTATTTAAAGAGTATTTAGATGACATATTTTACATGTTCATATTATATTGTTGTTTATATCTGCATTTGTTTATTTTAAAGGTTTATTTAAGAATTTGTCAGATGTTCTGGCAATCCTGTCTAAATAAATAAATAACAGTGATGAAGACAAAGTGAACCCTGTGGGGTCTGTAGGGTTTTGGGCCCTGGTGAGGTTTTGAGCTGCTCTGATGTTTGTACAGTTTGCAGTTTTCCTGAAAACATATAAACGTCTCATCACAGTCTTATTATCTAAACTGAAGAAGTGTCTTGGCCTTGTTAACATTTGGACTCAAAGGTGGATTGACTACAGCTCTAGTGACTGTCAGACAGGAGACAAAGACACCAAGAGATTGAGTTTGTGTGTGTTTAGTTTATTTACAGTATTGTCCACAATATAAAATAAATATAATCTAAAGATAAATAATGGAAATCAGCTCATTTTCAATTACACTTTATACTTCAAGATTTCCTTCTGAGCTCAAATGTGTCTTATTCCTCACAGCAGACTTTACAGCTTGATGTGATGTCTTATGAACTATTGCTCTGTACACTTCTACAGATGATGTCGAGTCCTTGTTGAGTGTGTGTGTGTGTGTGTGTGTGTGTGTGTGTGTTTGCTGATGTGATCAATAAGGGGAGCTGATCAGGATGTGTGTGTTCATCACTGCTGTTGACATGAGCAGAAACAGCAGTCAGCATCTTCACAACACAAAGAGATGTGTGATTGTCCAACTGTGTGATGTGGACTATTGCTGTGTTTGTAGATTGTCTGGCTGTATGGTGACAGAGGAAGGCTGTGGTTTTCTGTCTTCAGCTCTGACTTCAAACCCCTCACACCTGAGAGAGCTGGATCTGAGCTACAATCATCCAGGAGATTCAGGAGTCAAGCTGCTCTCTGAACAACTGGAGGATCCAAACTACACACTGGACAAACTCAAGTATGTGGAGCAGCACTGCCTTTTTTATTGTGAATACAGATACTTTGATACTTCACTGCTCTTCTAGTGTCCAGATATGAATCAAAGCTGTTAAATATGTCAGTGCACTGGGGCAGTTCTCACATTAAGCGTGATATTATATCTCATATTAACACTGTACAGTTTCAGCATTGTAGTTGAGCAGTGAAACTTGTTCTCTACATTTCTGCTGAAGAACTGTACAGTATCAGCTCAGAGATGTGTGTGTACTGTTCTCCAAATACGTCCTGTGTATACTTTAACAGCAAGTTAAACTCTCCCTCATGAACTTCACAGACACAGAATGTCCTTTATCACACTTTAATAAGGGCGGAGTAAAACTATAAACAGGAAGAAAATAAACAATATCAATTTACATTCACAATGTGGACATAACAAAGATGTTTCTGGCAAATATCTCACATATCTTGTAATCTGGCTCTTTTCTGCTTCTAAACTAACATGAACACAAAATATCAGGCAATAAAAGTGATCAGCAGACAGTGATGCTGGTTCTGATATAGTCCAGTGACAATCACATGTTGAACAAACTCAAATAAAGCAAATGACAAAAAACTCCTAAACTAATCCTTTATAACTGAAGTATTATGAACAAT
>NC_141024.2:75032500-75060000 GCF_052040795.2 Danio rerio | reverse complement strand
GTGAACAGCAATCCCACACAGAAATCTGACACATGTCAGTGTGTACGTGCAAATTAGGATACATAAATGACATACATGTTCATATGTGGATTTTACATCTAAAACATGTCATTTATGCAACATGCATTTCAAAATATATCAAATATGTCCACTTAGAGAGAAAAGTCCACTAAAATCATATTATAAACAACACGCTAGGAACATGTCCATATCTGTAAATCCAATGGTTGAAAGCATAAGTGGCATTTTTGCAACATTTCACAATATATGTTGCATTTTTGACACGTTTTATTCATGTAATATCCAAATGTGAATCTGTTTGTCTCATGTAATTAGCATATTCTTCATCTATGCATATGGGATGTTGCATTTGACACTTCTTATGTACTTCAAACATGCTGTACTTTAAATGATTTTAATACATGACTTTTTATCTGTTAATGATTCTTGCAGATTTATAATGTATATTATATATGTCTTTACATGTTTGATTATACACATTTGTCTAACATTACTTAGGATATTCTAATGCAGTGTTTCTCCAGTAACTGTGGAGTCTTTGTGCTCAAGGTAAGTTTAATAATGTACATGCACAATCTCATTAGTAATTCAGAACTAAACAACATATTTGACTTTCAGTATGTCATGTACATCTCTCCTGAGGTTGAGTTTGACTATTCTGAGGTGAGTATTTGCTCAACACTTTGTTAGCCAGTATAACAGAAGACTTTTTACCATTGTAGTAATAGTCTTTGCATTTTAAACAGGCTATATGACATGCATAAGGAGATGGTGGTGTGCGCTCCTGCTTGACAGCTCAGGGTAAATATTAAATCTTTTTTATACATTTAAAGTGATGTCAGTTTGCACTTTGCAATTCATTTCTTTTTTTTTTTTCTCAAGGTCTGCTTAGGATTGAAAAAAGACCCAGAAAAGTGTAGAGCTTATCTGAGGCACCTGTACTCTCAATGCAAATATAGTAAGTTAGCAATAAAAAAAAAATAGAAAGGTTATATATATATATATATATATATATATATATATATATATATATATATATATATATATATATATATATATATATATATATATATATATGTATATATATATATATATATATATTACATACGCATGCACACACCAGCCACATTAGGTACGCCTCTTGTCAATTCTTGGAGGGCCGCAGCTCTGCAGTTTTGCTCCAACCCCAATCAAACACCACAGCTGATGTGCTAATTAAGGTGATCAAGTTTCTATTGAACACCTCGATTATTTGGATCAGCTGTGTTTGATTAGGGTTGGAGCAAAACTGTGCAGAGCTGCGGCCCTCCGAGAATTGATTTTGACACCAATGGCTTACTAGTACCAAGTTGGACCCCCTTTTGCCTTCAGAACTGCCTTAATCCTTCGTGGCGTAGATTCAAGAAGGTACTGGAAATATTCCTCAGAGATTTTTGGTTTATATTGACATGATAGCGTCAGACTTGTTGGCTCCGCATTCATGCAAATTTTCCATTCCACTATGTTTGTCACTGTGAGTGTGTGTGTAAGCATGCTTGTTAACTTATTTATATTCATTTACATTTAAAAGGTCTCAAACACAGATTTACAATATGCAACTACCATTGTAGCAATAATCACTTTTTAAATTCAATTTAGCCACTAGATGGCAGCACAAGACCATTTATTGTGGATCGCTGCAATTGCAGGCTTGCTTTTCTCTCTTTCTTAAGTCAATGACATTGCAGTGAAGATCTCTCTGAATGCATCTTGACAGGGTACAATGTCATTACATTTCAAATCAAACTGAGTCCAAGTTTACAACCTAATTAGTTTACACATTATGTTTTCCCAGTCATTACATCCCAGCATGCTTGTGTTTTAGTGTCATCCTGAATGATGAGACTTAAATAGCAGAAGAGTCATAAAGGCTCTTAAACCCTGCCAATCAGCTTGTGTTTGTAATGATAAAAAATAATAATAATTTAATAAATAAATACATAATACTTTTATATTTACAAAATATGTATTCATGCACGCATGCATCATACACTTGATCTTTATTTTTCCTTTACACCAGTATCATAAAGTAGAATGATCCACCATAGCGATCAGCTTATTTAATATGTTAATCTCATTGGCCATCGCATTTGACTGAAAATAAAACCTTTGACCAATGAAACACCTTTTACCCCGCCCCTGCCTGAACAAACCTTTGACCACTGAAAAACCTTTTACCCTGCCTTTAGCCATGTCTATTGCTCCAGACTGCAGTTACCCAATACCTCCGAGAGCTCAGATTGTGTTCCTGCTGCACAACAGCGTCTGTACTACTGCATGTGAGTTTAACACTTCTACATTATGATTTGTAAAAATGATGAAGGGGTTTATATGTGTATAAGCGTGTTTAAATGGCTGTCTGATCCTAAATATATCTGCTGTGAAATGACTGAAAGTCAGTTTGTCCTGTCGGGTCTGTTTCAGTGCGGTGTTGTTAGTGAAGTGAGCATTGATTGCTATAAAGTGTGCTGTTCTTCATCTCAGTATATTGTCATCTCCAGGTGATGGTCAGCGGCTGATTGTTTCCTGAAAGCTCTGCTAATGTCTGCATTGGTGTTTTAGCTGCAGTATGGCAGAGGAGCGAGTAAAGGACTCTCTCTCAGAGAAACACAGGTATTGACTCTGTTTTTACACCATTATTTCAACACTTTCTCTGAAGAACAAACACCAACAACAATGCACTTATTTGTGTTGCTATTGCCTGATCAAATGATGGACAAAGCTTCAGTTTACAGCTTCAGCAAATGTGTTTAGATCATTCTAGATTACAGATAGCTCGATCTGGGGTCATGTTTATCAAAGCTCAATGTGTGTCATGTGTCGGGTTTAAAGTCCAGAACAACATCAGAGAGTTAAAGCTGACCGCAGAACAGTTTCAGCTTGTGTTTATAGAGGAGAGAAAGAAGATCAACAGAACTTAAATTAGTACAAACGTGCATGTTAAACATGGTGTATAGTTCAGTGAAGGGGATTATTAAATAGTTTTGTCTCTCAGACTCAGAGATTATATAGATTCCTACAGATACACAATACTGTTTAGTGTTTTATATCTCCTCCTCTGATTTCTTTAGTGAGTTTTTACTCAAGAGGTTACACAACAAGGTTTTAGAGTCGAATGTGTTTTCAGTGAAGCTGAGATTGTGCAGAATGAGAAAGCAGCGCATCACTCGTCTGTTTACCCTTGATTATTGAGTAACAGACCTGATCAGACAGACCTTCAGTTGACTATAAGTTTGAGCTGAATAAACAAAACAAACTCATAACACTCTTAAAGGAGCCTCTGTGAATTAAAGTTTTCTTCTGCAGTAATACAGTCTTTTCTATTAAACTTGAATGGCTTTCAGCAACAGAATTATTTCTTCTTGATTTCTTATTCTTATTTAACAAACAAATGTTGTGTGTTTCTCTTCACTGTTCACCACTGACTGGTCAAATCTGCTCTCTCTCTCTCTCTCTCTCTCTCTCTCTCTCTCTCTCTCTCTCTCTCTCTCTCTCTCAGTGATCAAAAAAATCTTTATTGAAATAAACGGTATGTTCTTCGAATTACTAACACCTCTTCACTTAGAGGTCATTTATACAACAAAGTATATACAAATATTAACAAGTACAGTTGACAAACAAACCTTTTCTTCAGATCAATTGACCAGATCGATTGATCAGATTTAAGTGAAGCTCCCCAATCATCACTAAATAGCTTGCTATTTCACTAAACTAGAATACAGACCTTCACAGCTGTGTGCTATTTTGTTCTCGACGTAAACTCATATTTTTATAGATGTATTATGATGGTTGTCACTCATTTTTTCAATCCAACTGGAACCTAACCTAAACTATTTCATTCAATACTGCAAACTGGGCAATTGAGAAAAAAATAAACACAGCAGCCAAAACGTCAAACCCAGACTACTCCACGTCAGGATATATTGCCAATAGTTCATTACAGTGTTTTCACAATTGGAGAGTAATTCATTCTGTATGAAGTGCCCTTTTATTTCTAACAAGTCATTGTTTATGTGCGTTTGTGTGTAAACATGAATCAGGGAGCGAGAACATGAAGTTGTTTCATACCGCAGAACTTTCGAGAAGCATTCAGCTGAAGTGAGCTGCTGGTCTTGTCGTTAGATATATATAGGGTGATACTGTTTATGTGTATGTCTCTCTCTCTCTCTCTCTCTCTCTCTCTCTCTCTCTGCTGTAGTGTTGCTGCAGCTGAGAGATTGAGACGCACCGGTCAAAGCTTGCGCGTAATGTATTGCAAAAACGAATACAATTAATATCGAAAGCGTAAGCAGAATCTTGGACATGTCCGTGGAAAAGATGTATTGTCACCCCAAATAATGACCTGAGTCAGTCTATTTAGTAAAAGACTTTTCATTTATGCGTGTCCTCACGCTCTTCTCAAAGCTACAACCAAAATCAGAACAGCAGTTCAGTGTCCAGCGCGTCTCTCTGGGTCTGCATGCAGAGCATGTGAGTCTTTAACAGAGTGTTCTCTGAACTAGACTGCCTAGGTAAAGTCTGTGTGGGAAGCACTGATGTTGAATTGGGTTTCACGCTGGACGTGCCACGATATGCCAAGACGTTTTCTATAAGGCTCAGGCGTTGTGCGGCTTCGCCGCCATTTGGTGCCTTGTGTTGCTTAGCAACATATACAAAACAATGTAAAGACCGCTTGACGTGAAGAAAATAAAGGAGTAGAGAGGTGCTGTAGTTGATCGCGTCAGCATGTGCTACAGTCACTATAGATTTCCAGCGTAATACACCATAAGCTAGTGTGAAGAGCATGTTGTTTTACCGTGGCCCAGTGAATTAAGTAAGCAATCAAGCTTATTAGAAAAGAAAATCGCACATGTGCCACTAAATACATTTTCCAGTTTGCACACGTCTATATTTAGTCGCGAATGTGAGCGAAATGGTCGCACTGTCGAGCCCTGTATTAGACGCAAATAAGGAGTGAGCACTGGTGAGAGTGTTATGGAATTTAATAACGCACGCTAGGGCTGCACGATTAATCGAAAAAAGATCTCGATCTCAATTCGACCCTACACACGATCTTAATTCAGCTTTTCCACGATTCAGCCAATTATATTTTTGACGTCAGGAGAGAAGCAAAGGCAGTCGCACAAGTCCTCTCAGGAACATGAACACCTTCGAAAGCTGTTAAAAGTGTCACATGCTGTATTTATAAGGTATAATTCACCCAGAAACGTCATTTCTGTCTTCATTTAATGATGTATTCACGACCGCAAAATCACACGTGAGCTGACCACGAGCTACTGAGCACGCCAATGACGGCTACTTTAGTGAACAGAAGCTGCATAGGCTGTGAATAACAGGTAATAAAGTTGTAAATAACGTTCAGTTTGTTGCACAGAGCGATCGTTTGAGAGCCATTGTGAAAGAATGATTTGCATGTGTGTGTGTGTGTTTTATCACAGTGATGGCAGCCATGAGCCGCACTCGGAAGTGAAACCTGTGCGCACATCATTTAAATGATCATATCGCATTTACAGTTATGATTACCACAAGCATTTGATATGTTATTTTCTTTAATAGCTCACACAGAGTGTTGTGCATGAAAATAAATGTTTAAAGTGTCAGTATAGCTACTCTAGCTTATTTCAAGAGTTCACACTTAGCTCATGATTTATACATAACTTGTTTGGCATGCTGTCCCGGGAGAGAGCCCTGAGCTCAAGGAATCCTCGAGCCCAGGGCTCCCCCCTTTTGCAGGGTGACTGGAGATTGAGCTCAGGTCTATCTCAAACTCCCCCGCTGCTGAGGCCAAGGCGAACTTCCTGAGAGTAAGACATTATAAAACAGGTTTAGGCTTGTTTTATCTATAATATAGAGCACATTTGGATGGTGGGAGGAAACGGGGGAACCCGGGGGAAACCCACGCCGACACAGGGAGAACATGCAAACTCCACACAGAAATACCAGATGGCTCAGCGAAGACCCAACACCATTGGTATTCTTGCTGTGAGGCAACAGTGCTAGTCACTGAGCCACCGTGCCGCCCATTCTGGATAAAGGAGGAAGAAGGGGAGGAGGGGGGTTTCTTCCAGACGAAGATAGTTGTAGAAAGGAAATGAGGATATATATAGTGATTTGGGATCCTTTGATTGGAGGATCATAATTAGCTAATGTGGACCAGCTGCGTCAATCATGAGCACATGCTCCTCTCGAAATTAGTTTAAAATTAAACTTCACATAATGTTGAATATAATGCAAGACGAAATCTGATAATGACAAATGTCTGATTTCACCAGTGAAAACAAACGGTCTGATAATGCTGTCAATGACAAACGACAAGCACATGTCTGAAACATAATAATTCAGCTTTATAATTATGAATAGTTGTATTCTGATGGCATCATTTTACTGTGAATTAACAAACAGGACATGTTGAAAGTCTGTTCAAGTCCACCATAATGACTGTACAAACTTTAGCATTTTAAGCAGCAGTAGAGCTACTCATAATATTATTATTGTATATATTAGAGCTAGACCTAATATTATCAGTGTTGTTTTACCATTTCGTCACTTTACAATTATAAGGTTCTGTCTGACATTTGTCAAATTTGAGTTATTGACATATTCTTATTAAATGACAACTTATTGTTTACAGTTGAAGACTTTTTATTTACAAAGCAAACGTTACACACACACTGTTTGCTGTATGGATTGCAAAAACTTTGAAGCTCAAAATCATTCAGAACACAGAGAGAACCGTATAAATCCTGGGTGATGATATGATTGAGAATTAACAATAATAATAGCCGACTCATATTAACCTTTATTTTACATCTAAAGAATAATGAGAAAGAATCGGGATCTTGATTTTAACCAAAAATAAATTGTGATTCACATTTTAGCCAGAATCGTGCAGCCCTGTGTGTGTGTGTGTGTGTGTGTGTGTGTGTGTGTGGGTGTGTGTGTGTTTTTTTTTTAACTGACAGCCGTGTGTGTGGATCTTGTGGGAAAATGTTGAAAAGTTCTACATGACGGTAATAGTCTGATGGTGGTGTTTACTTCAGTAATGCCACTAATATCTGCAGACTCCACATGTCTTATTCCCATTACTGTTGAGTTCAATTATGACTTTAGTCGGATTAAGGTAATCAGAAATGGCTGTTTGGAGGTTATTTAGGCCTACAGTTCAAAATTCATGTTTCAAGAGTTCACACTTAGCTGATGATTTACAAAGCTTATTTGGCATGCTGTCCCGGGAGAGAGCCCCGAGCTCAAGGGCTCCTCGAGCCCGGGGCTTCCTCCCGTTGGCAGAGCAAGAAGGGAGCCTGAGCTCGGTGGATCTCAGAACTCCCCTGCCGCTGTAGCTAAGGGAACGTAAGGAATTAGACCAGCTTGATTGTTAAGTATGTTGAATGTCTTTGGATGGTGGGAGGAAACCGGAGAGCCCGGGGAAAACCCACGCGGACACGGGAAGGACATACAAACTCCCCACAGAAACACTCACCGGTCCTATCGAACTAGGACCGGCAGTATTCTTGCTGTGTGGTTCACAGTGCTAACCACTGGACCGCCGTGCCGCCCAATTACAGGTAAAGGAGGAGAATAGGGGAGGAGGGGGGTTTCTTCCAAACGAAGATAAAGTGAACTGAAAACTTAGACTATTTATGGTGCCTTAGGGCTCATATGATTGGAAGATTAGTGATTAGCAAATGCGAGACTGGACGTGATAAATCATAAGCACGTGATCCTCTCGAAATTAGTTTATGAATAAACTTCACTTCAAGAGTTCACACTTAGCTGATGATTTACAAAGCTTATTTGGCATGCTGTCCCGGGAGAGAGCCCCGAGCTCAAGGGCTCCTCGAGCCCGGGGCTTCCTCCCGTTGGCAGAGCAAGAAGGGAGCCTGAGCTCGGTGGATCTCAGAACTCCCCAAAATGCAGAATTAATCGCTCGGGACAGCAGCCGCGTATTCGAAGCAAAAAACCCCCCAAAAGGCAGGAAATTTAGAGCTATATCCGGCTGCTGGATATAATAGAAGGAAAGAGGTTAAATGCATGGGCATTAATTAGATAGGATTAATAAGGGTGAAAAGAGGATTCTAATAACTCTTGCTGGAGTTAGAGTTTGAAGGAACCCCTGCGGGGGTCATGGTTTTCGGGGTTAAGAAGAAGGGTAGAATAGGTGGTTTGAAGCAGTGAAAAGAGAACTTTGAGTGAATCTTGTGGGAGTTGGAGCTCTAAGTGACCCCTGCGGGGGCCAGAGTAGAGTGAAGGTATGGAGCAGAGAGTGGAGGAGAGTAGCTCTTACGAAAGATGGAGCTTTGTGAGAGTTTGAGTTTAGAGCGGCCTCTGCGGAGGTTAGAGCTTGAGGGTAGGGTGTAGATAGGAGTGACCTCTGCGGAGGTTAGAGCTTGAGGGTAGGGAGTAGATAGGAGCGACCTCTGCGGAGGTTTGAGCTTGAAGGTAGGGTGTAGATAGGAGTGACCTCTGCGGAGGTTTGAGCTTGAGGGTAGGGTGTAGATAGGAGCGACCTCTGCGGAGGTTTGAGCTTGAAGGTAGGGTGTAGATAGGAGTGACCTCTGCGGAGGTTTGAGCTTGAGGGTAGGGTGTAGATAGGAGTGACCTCTGCGGAGGTTAGAGCTTGAGGGTAGGGAGTAGATAGGAGCGACCTCTGCGGAGGTTTGAGCTTGAAGGTAGGGTGTAGATAGGAGTGACCTCTGCGGAGGTTTGAGCTTGAGGGTAGGGTGTAGATAGGAGCGACCTCTGCGGAGGTTTGAGCTTGAAGGTAGGGTGTAGATAGGAGTGACCTCTGCGGAGGTTAGAGCTTGAGGGTAGGGAGTAGATAGGAGCGACCTCTGCGGAGGTTTGAGCTTGAAGGTAGGGTGTAGATAGGAGTGACCTCTGCGGAGGTTTGAGCTTGAGGGTAGGGTGTAGATATGAGCGACCTCTGCGGAGGTTTGAGCTTGAAGGTAGTGTGTAGATAGGAGTGACCTCTGCGGAGGTTTGAGCTTGAGGGTAGGGTGTAGATAGGAGTGACCTCTGCGGAGGTTTGAGCTTGAGGGAAGAGTGTAGCTGAGAGGAGCAATGAGGTTGCTGGAATGCTAACTGTAATGGCCATTGGGGGCGTCCTTGGCAAAACCTGTAGGGGTGCCATTGTTGGACGATTAGGCTTCTGCTGAGTTTGGTTAGGATGACTCTAGCGAGAATTGAGGCTCTATTAGGTACCTTTGTGAGTTGGAGCCTTGTGAGGAGTTGCTTGGGGGTTGGTTAGAGCCTGTTGTGCTTCTTTGAGGTGGTATTTACTGAGGCGTATGTAAGATTTAAAAGCTTCAGAAGACCAGCGACCAAGGGTCTGGATCTGATTGTGTGAGAGCCCGTTAGAGGCTGCTGTAGTGGCTGCGCCAATCCTGAATGAGTGGCTGGAAAATGGCTCTGGGGAAAAACCTGATAGGCGAAGAATTTCTTTAAGGTGTTTTTGGAACCAGAATCGAGATACTGGACGGTTAGCGTCGTCAGTAAAAAGCGGGGCCATAGGGTTTGCTTCTTGAGATTTTCTTAGATTAAGATAGGCTAGGAGGGTTTGGAATGGGCGAGTAGGAGAAGGTATGTCGAAAATGAGGATAGAGTGTCCTTTCTGGGTTTGATCTGTTTTGCTTTGTTTGATAAGGAAAGAGATGGTTTCCTTATCTTGCAAAGCTAGATCTGAGATAGTGGGGTGGAGTAGAGGGTTAAATTTAGATGTAACTGTTAATTCGGAACATCTAAGAAACCCAAAAAATGCTAGATTAAACATAGCATCTAAGGTGCGGGCTGTATGGGAGGAAATATACCCTTTGCGAAGGGTGTAGATGCATGAGGTAAGGATTTTGAGTGTGATGGGTTGTCTGGCATCAGGGCTGGTGGGGTGGTTTTTCTGAATACCCTTGATAAGAAGGGAGGTTTGCGAATTTGTGATGGTGTCGGAAGGAGACCCATGGATTAATTTGTGAAAGAACTGGATCTCGCTAAGGTAGCTCTTTATTGAACTGGCTTGTAGGTGATTTGCGGTGTGAAGGTGGGATATAAAGGAAGTGATAGAGAGGAGAGAAAAATCAGGGAAAGGAAGTTGGTGTAGAATATGGAATTGTTTGAACGAATTCCATGCTGTAAGGTATGCATTGAGGGTTCTAGGAGCTATTGCTTGCAGGATGAGAGATAGAGAAGTTTGGTGAAGATTATGAAGTGGGTGGTTTATGGCAATATCGTTTCTGAATACGGAGGTACAGGCGTTGGGTGAGGGTCTGCTTCCGGGGCCAGTTGCCAGAATTTCTGTAGAGAGAAGCGAGAGAGAGAGTCAGCAATTTGGTTTTTGCAACCAGGTACATGTTCAGCAATCATGATAATTGTTTTTTAGCAGATATCCAGATAAGGCGTCTTAAAAATGGCATAAGTGCTTGGGAGTGGGAGCGCCTTTTGTTGATGCAATGCACTGTGGCTTCATTATCGCAGTGAATGAGAATGCTAAAAGTAGACCATTCGTCCCCCCACAAGATGGCTGCTGCGACAATGGGGTAGAGTTCGAATAGGGCTGAAGAACATTGGTCTTTTGGAATGGAATAGAATTGGGGTGGCCATGTTGAGGCAAACCAGTGTCCTTTGTAGTAGCCGCCGAAACCAATAGAGGGGGCAGCATCTGTGTATAGGTTAATGTCGATGGGGGAAGTTGTTAAGTCGCTATAGAAAAAGGAACAGCCGTTCCATTGCTTAAGGAAAGAGATCCATAAGCAGAGTTCATCGCGACTTGGTTTAGAGAGAATAATTATTTCTTCTAAACCTTGAACTGTGGTGGATAGTTGAAGGAGGTGTGAAATAAAGGGGCGGCCCTGTGGAATGATGCGCATAGCGAAATTTAGATGGCCGAGAATTGATAGGAGTTCTCGTTTTGTGCACATCTGTTTTTCGAGGAAGATTTGGGATAGAGAAATGATCCGATCGATCTTTTCTTTGGGAAGGGATGCTTGAAATTTGTGCGAGTCTAGATTAATGCCCAGAAATTCGATTGAAGTACTGGGACCTGAAGTTTTTTCCTCTGCTAGAGGAATTCCGAGATCAGCGAAAACTTGTTGGGTGATCGCTAGGTGTTTGGCTGGAGGAGATGACGGGGGAGAAATAATGAGAAAATCGTCTAGGTGGATGAGGTATGGAATTCCGTAATTATGGATAGAATCCAGCATAATCATGTCAAATATTTTTGGGCTGCTTTTGCATCCGAAGGTTAGTCGGACTGCAAAATAGAATTGATTGCGCCAATAAATGCCAAAAAGGTGCCAGAAGTCTGGGTGGATTGGCATGATTTTAAAGGCAGAAGAGATGTCTACTTTGGCTAGCCAGGCGTTGTGGCTGGCTATCTTTATAAGAGAAATTGCTTGATCGATGTCGTGATAGTTGAGCGTATATTCTTCTAGTGGTATCGTGCTGTTAATGCTAGGGAAAGAAGAATTATGTGGGGACGAAAGGTCAACTATGAGGCGTTTTTTGCCGGAAAATTTTCGAGTTGCGACACCAATGGGGCTAATGCATGAAATATTGAATGGAGGAGCCTTAAAAGGTCCGATCATGAATTTGTTGTCGATTTCTTTTTTAATAAGATAATCGACTGTTTCGGGTTCGGAGGTCGCAGACTGAAGGTTAGGACGAATTAGATAAAGTGAAAAATGGAATGTATCCTTTGTGAAGAGGATGTGGAGTGTAGTAGGTTGGATGAGGGTCAGCTTCTGGAGCCAGCAGTCATGATCTCTAAAATAGAAAAACAAAGAGAATCAGAAATTAAATCTTTGCAAAATAATACAAGTATGGCAGACATGAAAATTGTTTTAGATAATATCCATGCGAGGCATCTGAATAAGGGCATGTAAATGGAAGCGCTTTGTTAATGCATGGTCTGATAGCTTTATTGCTACAATGTGCAAGGATGGTAGAGGTGGGTGTTCGTCTCCCCACGGGATGGCAGAGGGATAGAGAGCTGAGCATATGGGGTGTGGCTTGTCTGGTGGTCCTGGAAAACTGGTATCTCTTGAAGAGTGAGCATGTGAAGTGATAGTGAAGTTCAAATTTTTATTTATAACAGTCAAGTGAGAAGTTTGTTGTCTTGCCGTTTTCACACCCGACTGACTTGCTACATAATCCTATATGATATTTTGTATGGCGTATTACACTTGGACTTTTGTGCTTGATGGCATAATGTTTTCCAATAGCTTGCTATAATTTACTGATTGGGTAATAATCTTTTCAGAAGTTAAATGTCTATTGGAATTTTTTTTATTTATTTTTTTTATTTATTTTTTTTTTTAAACTAAATTCACAAGCGTGTCTGGCCTATTCATTCATAAGGTCTTTGCAACAGAGCCAAGAGAGAGGGCGGGACCATCTCCAGTCTTTTAGCTCATTGGATGGTGATGCTTCTCTTTACAGCTATTGGCTTAACGGAGTTTCAGTCAGGCAATGCAAAAGGTGCAAAAAGCCTGGCGGCCATTTTGTTAATCAAATTCAACATTGTTTATGGCTCTGCTGAACACATTCCAGCAAACAATCTGTTAAACGATGGATCGCATGTGTACTGCTAGGAGAAGGTAAAGGTTCAGTTTTTGCAATAGCTTTGGAGTTTTGGCTGTTATCTTGCTGGGAAATGAGGTTGAAGACACAGCAGATGCGTTGTGGAGGCTCTTTGAAGTGGAAGGTTTTGGTGTTGTTGTTTAAGCTGTTGATGAAATTGTTGGAGTTGTTTGAAATGGTAGTAGTAGTTGTTGTTGTAGCTTGTATATTGTAGCTTGTAGATTGAAGCTTTTAGATTGTATATTGTAGATAGTAGCTTGAAGCTTGTAGATTGAAGCGTGTAGATTGAAGCTTTTGTAGCGCTTGTAGCTTTTGTAGCTTTGTAGTTGATGAGCAGAGCAGAGCATTCTTCCAAACAGAGATCCTGGTGATTGTAGCTTGTAGCTGCTTTGGTTGTCCATGCTGGTTTAGAGTTGTTTTTTCAACGGAGCTAGCTACGGTGAAGCTGCTTCTTCCAAACGAAGATAAAGTGAACTGAAAACTTAGACTATTTATGGTGCCTTAGGGCTCATATGATTGGAAGATTAGTGATTAGCAAATGCGAGACTGGACGTGATAAATCATAAGCACGTGATCCTCTCGAAATTAGTTTATGAATAAACTTCACTTAATTGAATAAACAGTAAACACAAGCACATCTTATTGATCCAGTTTCTCCAGCAGTTTGTGATGCATTTTGGAAACAGGAGATGAGCCCCTGCTCTATAATGCGCCACCTGGCTCAAAGGCTTATTATTTGGGTAGCACACATATTCTGAATGCCTTCGGCAGAATTCAAATGAGCCATTTTAATCTAGATTAATTCAGAGATTGGGGATTTCCTCTGTCCTCCATGCGAGTGTTTATCATTAAATCTACAAGCTTGATAACTCCTGTGATCCTCTGCCTTCCTGAGAGAGGCCAGGCCTGACAATTTAGAGTATCTGCCAGATTTCGTTAAAGAGCAAATAATGAACAGTTTGAAGTGTGAAACAAGTAATGCTTCATTAACTCCACTGAACACTGAAACTGATCTAACACACATTCAGCTGCGATAGGAAAAGGCAATACAAGTGAAGAAAAATTGTATAGCCTATGAGTAATTAATCATTCATAATTCCCCTTATGAGCGAATTTTGCTACAAAGAGACACTTATTTTTTCTTCTGGTGTGTTTGTGTGTTCAGTGTGAGATCAGGATTATGTGTGTCCAGCTCTGTGTCTCTAAAGAGTGACCAGTCAAAAGATCATCCACCATACTTCAGAGAGGAAACACCATCATCTGCTGAAAGGTATTCAGTGTTGTACATTATTGCTCACACATGGACTGTATTAAACATATTAATCCAAATACATGCGCTATAGGGGAAATGAATAAACTAAAATGGCCATGGTGTGTGTGTGTGCATGTGTAAATGAGAGTGTATGGGTGTTTCCCAGTGCTGGGTTGCAGCTGGAAGGGCAAAACATACGGAGGAATAGTTGGCAGTTCTTTCCGCTGTGGTGAGAGGTGTAAATGTATGATTACAGTAGATTTATCTGTTAACAGTGATGAATATGAGTCAGCAGATTCAGGAGACGAGACTCACAGGAGACACAAGAGCTTTACAGACAATCTCCAGTCCATCTTCCAGGTAGGAAAAACTCATTTTGAGTCATAAAATCAGTGAAATAACCATGAAACACAGAAATATTTGTTCACAAGACTTTTGAGAACTAAATCTTGTACCCTTATAACCACACAACTAAAAATGTCTGCAAAATAGTCTTAATCTATGGAGGGTCATGCATTAAAATATATTTTCTCTCTTGTTTTCTTGTGATCACGACTTCATTTCTCATGATTTCCACTTAATTTTCAATTTCAGCAAATAGTTGGTTTCTAGTTATAGCAACTTTTTCTGTCTCTGTTTCTATATGTATTAATTACTATTATTATTATTATTATTATTATTATGTCTTTCTGGAATGACTTAATGTTTCTGCTTCTATTAGAATGTTGTCCCAGACATGCATGCCGTATCTTCGTATCACATTATCTGCAGGGACTGACTTTTGAAAGTAATAGTAAATCTCTTGCAGAAAGGACACATTAAAGCATAAGCAGATCTTCATCATTCTTCATCATCTCATTCATTCATGCAGCAGCTTATTTTGAGCCATACAGAACTGTGCTTTAAAATGTTGAGGGAATATTATTGTAAACAATGAGAGATAATATTATACATGATATATATTAATGCATGTACATTAGTCATGAGTAGGGTAGAGTGATGCATTCAATATTAGTGATAATATTGGAATAATTTAGTCAACCATGTCAAATTTTTAAATATCACCCATATTGAATATTTTAATATTACGCCCCCCTTAAGCGTTACCGTGTGCACTGGAGGCGTGAGGTGAGGAGGGTCTTATTTAACACATTTCTGAAATGCAGACTGGAGACGACAAACAGCCCAGTAGAAGCAGACGGGAAGAGATGATGAATTAGTCCCCAATAGAAACACACTCTGTAATTTCAGGATGGACAAAACACTCTTAAAATACTCGTCATGTGATGAGCCGGCTGATGAGCTCAGAGTTCTGCTTTGCACTCTTTTCATACAGATTTCTAAAATAAAGAGCTTTTGTTCTGTAAATGAGTTTGCTCCTGAAGATTCAGCTGTTTTCTCTGACATGTTTGCCAGTCATGTTGACAGAAGACACAGAGAGAGAAACGACTCCCTGTCAGTTTCACTCATTTTACATGAACATATAGTTAAGTTGTGATTATGAATAAAAATGATAATAACCTTTAATGTTCAGATCTGTGTTTGTCCAATCAACATGATCAAAATGAGTATTTCAGCTGTTTTTATGGAGATTGACATCATATATCAGGTGTGCATTACTCTCTAATTCAACAGACCAGAGTCAATTCCTCCATATATCACTGTAGTAGACGTCTAAACACAGATGACCTTGTTAAAACAGAACTACATTTTGTGTTGGACTAGTCTCTTAAACATCTTACTCTAAGACTGTGTTGTGTTTTGGTGTGATTTTTGTCTTTTGTAGCTGTGAGATATCTGAAATCATTCAGCAGTAGTGATATATAAAGGGGGTTTCACACCGGATGCGCCTCTCGGCACCACACAACGCTGCACTGCCACACACAGATTTCTATTAGGGTGCCTCCCCAGCCAGGAATGACATGTGGGGCCCAGATGAGGGCTTCATGTGCAGCAAATGTGGGCCTCGTTATGGGCTTGCACCCAGGATCCACGTTGGGAATAGCCGTGAAAGCCCAGACGTACTAAAAGTGGGACCTGTAAGGGTACTGCATGGGTCTTAACTGGGTAATTCAGATGGGTTTTAAGTGGGATCTATAAGGGTCTTATGTGGGTCTTAAACAGGCAATTCATGAAAGACCCATTTGGGCCCCACCTGCCTAAAGGTGTTTAAAGTGGGCTTGCACCAGAATTCAACCCTGAATGCTCATAGGGGCTTAAAGTGGGCTCTGCAAGCATCTTATGTTGGTCCTAACTGGGCAATCATGCAAGGCCCATATTTGTGTTCCCAGTTCAAGCCCATGCCCACTTGGGCTATAGAAATTCTCTGCAACACCCTTATGTGCATTACCAGTTTAAACCCATGCCCACTTGATCCATAAATATGTCATGCAAGACCCATATATGTGTTCCCAGACCAAACTCATGCCCACTTGGCCCATGCCTGTCCCTTATAGGACCCATGTAATTAGCTCATATGGGCTTCCTATGTGGGACTCGTACTACAAAACCTTCAAAGGATCCGCTGATTTCACCCAGCCAAAGCACATGCCCCCACAGTTCCCATAGAACCCGTAGTTAACCCATCCGTGCCCCACATGTCATTGCTGGCTGGGTAGCTATGACGCAGGACACTTCATATTTCTGTTGCTCCACAGGATCGCCATCTAAATAGTTTTTTATTTTTAAAAATGTGAATGTGTGTGTCTGGTGTGTAATACTTCCAGCTGTCATGTGCACGCCATGTTGCAGCGATGAGCTCCTCATCCAGTGTGTGAACCCCTTAAATGTAAATAACCTTTGAATATTCATCAGCTAATCAGAATCAAGCATTCTAAAGACTCATAGTGTAATGTATTATAATATATTTTCATTTATTGAGTAGGTTTTGGGTGAACAACTGTGAATGAATGTTTTGGTTAAATGTTGTTCTTCTCTTTTCTTCACTCATAGAATCTTGAGAGCAAAATGATCAGATTTCTGAAGAATGAACTGGAGAAATTTAAGAAAATCTTACAAGATGAAAACAGACAAGACAATTTTGTAAAGGAGTTTAATGAGAACAGAAGCAGAATCACAGAAGCAGCTCTTGATCTCACACTCTTCTTCCTGAGAGAGATGAAGCAAAATCAAGCTGCTGATACTCTCCAGGGTAAAAGACTCATGGATAGACCCACACGAAACCTGCAGATTTACAGAGTTTTAGCCCATCATTGAGTCTATTCAGTAACTTGTGTACATCTATATTCATTCAGTTTTTATTTTATTTCAGTAATATTGTTGACAAAAGTGAAAATGTTCATATGATTTATTTAAAGTGCAGTTAGTAAAGTCATATTTTCTGTTCTTTAGTAGATCTGTTAAATGAAAGACTTACTTTGTTTAGCAACTAAGTGGATCTAATTTGATTTGTATTGTAAACATTACATATTATTAAATAGTATTATTTTACAAGTTAAAAAAGTATTATTTTTTATTTATTATTTTATATATTTAGTTTTTATTTATGATAATCCCAAAAAAAATGATTCCGCAGTAGTCTGCAGATATTTTACAAAATTCTCCTCAGAAAAAGCAAAAAATGTCTGAAAGTTCAGTCTGGCCCTACTCATCTCAATCTGTCAGACTGACACTTACAAATAAGTCAAGACTAAATCTCTCTGTTTCTTTGCTCCTGTGTTTAGATGAGCTGCTCTTCAATAATCAGCTTAAATGTAGCCTGAAGAAGAAATATCAAAGTGTGTTTGAAGGAATTGCTCAGCAAGGAGACTCCACACTTCTGAATAACATCTACACAGATCTCTACATCACTCAGGGTGCGAGTGAACAGGTCAACACTGAACATGAGATCAGACAGATTGAAGCTGCTTCCAGACGTCATCAGTCACTAGAGATACAGGTTGAATGCAAACATTTGTTTGAAGCAGCTGAACAAGACGAGCAGATCAGAACTGTCCTGACAAAAGGAGTTGCTGGCATCGGGAAATCAGTCTCTGTGCAAAAGTTTGTTCTGGATTGGGCTGAAGGGAAAGAAAATCAAGACATCAGCTTCATATTTCCTCTTCCATTCAGAGAGATGAACTTAAAGGAGAAAGAAAGACAAAGTTTAAAAGACCTCATAACTCAGTTTTTCCCAGAGACTAAAGGACTGAACCTTACAAGAAGCCCACGATTCAAAGTCCTGTTCATCCTTGATGGATTGGATGAATGTCGTCTTCCTCTGAACTTTGCTGGTAATGAGACGTGTGGTGATGTATCTTCAGCAGTCTCACTGGATGTTCTCCTGACGAACCTCATCAAGGGAAATCTGCTTCCTTCTGCTCTCATCTGGATCACCAGCAGACCAGCAGCTGCCAGTAAGATTCCTGCTGACTGTATCGACCGGCTGACAGAGATACGAGGATTCAATGATGCCCAAAAGGAGGAGTACTTCAGAAAGAGACTCACAGATCAGAATCAGGCCAGAGAAATCATTGATCACATTAAACAGTCAAAGAGTCTCTTTATTATGTGCCACATCCCAGTCTTCTGCTGGATTTCAGCCACTGTTCTCCAGAACATACTGAAACTGAAACACAGGGCTCATGCTGAAACACTGCAGGAATCTCCCAAGACTCTGACACAGATGTACACACACTTTCTCCGCTTTCAGATCCAGCAGAGCAGAAGAAAGTATGATGGAGAAAACACAGCAGATGTCTCCTGGGATCCAAAGCTCATCCTTTCACTGGGGAAACTGGCCTTCCAGCAGCTGGACAGAAACAATGTGATCTTCTATGAGAGCGATCTGAAAGACTGTGGCATTGACGTCTATAAGGCATCGGTGTACTCAGGCATGTGTACCCAGATCTTTAAGGAGGAGACGGGAATCATTCTTGGTACCATGTACTGCTTTCTTCACTTGAGCATTCAGGAGTTCATTGCAGCCCTTTATCAACATCTGGACATCGACAAGAAGCGTGGATGGTTTTTAATACAGATAAGCAAAAATAAAAGCATGATTGATTTGCTGAAGGCTGCAGTGGACAAGGCTCTGGAAAGTGAGAATGGACATCTGGACCTTTACCTTCGCTTCCTTCTCGGTCTGTCACTCCAGTCCAATCGACAACTCTTACGAGGCCTGTTGACACAGCAGGATGACAGAGACCAGAGCAAAGAGGAAATAATTGCCTACATCAAGCAGAAACTTGAAGGGAATCTGTCTCCAGAGAGATCCATCAATCTGTTCTACTGTCTGAATGAACTGAACGACCAAACTCTGCTGAAAGAGATTCAGTATCACCTCAGTAGAGGACGTCTGTCATCTGCTGACTTTTCACCTGCCCAGTGGTCTGCTCTGGTCTTTGTGTTGTTGACCTCAGAGGAGGAGCTGGAGGAGTTTGAGCTTCAGAAATTCCAGAGATCAGACGAGTGTCTCATCAGACTATCAGCAGTCATCAAATCCTCCAAAAGAGCTCTGTAAGTCAACGTCCTTCTTTTTTTTTTCATCTAAGAAGTAGACATTTCCTGAATTTAAATAATACAGTATATTATGTTAATGGTCATGAGATTTAGGTCATGACCGAAAGGACAAGATTTTGGATACAAGCAGCCAAAATGAGTTTGCTTCGCAGGGTTGCAGGGCGCACCCTTATAGACAGGGTCTGGAGCTCTGCCATATGGGAGGAGCTCAGAGTAGAGCCACTGCTCCTCCACATCGACAATTCAATTCATCTTTATTTCTATAGCACTTATAATGTAGATTGCGTCAAAGCAGCTTCACATAGAAGACCATAGTAAATGTAAACAGTGTCGGTTCAGTTTTGTGTTGTAGTTCAGTTTAGTTCAGTTCAGTGTGGTTTACTTTTCACTGCTGAGAGTTCAAACACTGAACAGCAGAAGTCAGCTGAGTTGGCTCGGGCATCTGTCCCACCGGGAGGAGGCCTCGGCGAAGACCCAGGACACGCTGGAGGGACTATGTCTCTCAGCTGGCCTGGGAACGCCTCAGGATCCACCCGGAGGAGCTGGTGCAAGTGTTTGGGGAGAGGGAAGTCTGGGGTTCTCTCCTAAGACTGCTGCCCCTGCGACCCGGCCATGGATAAGCGGATGAAAATAAGAAATGACATGACATCATGTTAATGAACATGAACAATATTGATATCAACTAAACTGCAAAATACATTAATAATTGTTCATTATGTAATGTTTTAGTGTTTTTAAAATAACATTCAGATTCAGGTTTTGGCAGTGGTTGTGTAAGGGATAGTTTACCCAAAAAGTGAATTTACTAATTCTTACTCACTCTTCATGGATATAAACCTTTCTAAAACTTTGTTTTCTCCTGTTGAACATAAAAGAAGATAATTTGAAGAAAGCTGAAACCTGTAACCATTGACTTACACACCAGTTGTTTTTCCTACCATGTAGGTCAATAGCTAATGGTGTTTGGTGTTAGTGAGGCCAGCAGGGGGCGCACATCCTGTGGTCTGCATGAGTCCTAATGCCTTAGTAAAAGTGAAGGGGACACTACACTGTCAGTTGGCGCCGTCTTTCTGATGAGACATTAAACTGTGGCCCTGACTTTGTGTGGTCTTTAAAAATCCCATGGCACTTTTCGTAAAGAGCAGGGGTGTAGCCCCGGTGTCCTGGCCAAAATCCCCTGCTTCTAACAGCAACCTAGTTTTCCCATGTGGTCTCCCAGCCAGGTACTGGCCAGGCTCAGCCCTGCTTAGCTTCAGGGAGTAACCGGTCTTGGGCTGCAGGGTAATATGGCTGTTATCGTCTAAATTTCACACAAGTCAGCTATAAAATGATACAGCACCTTTAGGGCCCTATCATACACCCAGCGCAGTGTGGCGCAAGGCGTGGCGCAGTAGTCTTTTGGTAGTTTCAGCTTGTTGCAAGAGTCGTTTTGAGGCATTGCGCTACGCTGTTTAAATAGCAAATGCATTAGCGCTCATTTGTGCGCCCATAGGCGTTCTGGTCTAAAAAGGAAGGCGTTCTGAGGCGGACCGCTGGCGCGTTGCTATTTTGAGAAACTATAATAGATTTTTCATTAGACCAAAACTAACCCGGTCTAAACTCCGGCGCAGAGTTGCGCCTCGCTTACACACTGCTTAATACACACAAGATGTAGAGCAATAGGCAAATATCTTTACATATGAAAATTTAAATATTAAGGATATATATAGGATATAATAAGAATAGATATAGGATATAAATATAAAGGATTAAAATATTACAAAACATATTATTTTCTAGCCGACATAAATATGAAAAATCACTGCATTTATTTCTTCTTCATCTCGGGAGGCTTTTTCAGTTCATTCATAACAATTTGCTTTTGTATAATGTTATTATTATTAGCAGTATTATTTATTAAATCCATATTTATATTTGTTTTATTAAAAACAAGCTTAGATTTGCCCACCTGTCAGGTTTTAGACCATATGTGGCGTGGCAGGTGTATTTGGAAATAACTCAGTATTTTGATCACTCTTGGTCATTATTGTTTATTTATTAGTTTGCTGGAAATTAGAACTGAATTTAGAAATAGTTTTGAAACAAATCGTTGCGCTTAACAAACGAAATTAATTGTTTATGGGCTAATTGATGTCTGTGCGTAAAGGTTTCCCTATCCAAGAGCAAATGTGAAAGTAGTTCCATTATCTCTCATTCTCACGCAGTAGATGCTCTGTTTAACAGTTTTCTGTTAAAAAAACTGTTATCTGTTAACTGTTTGCTTGTAAAATTTCTTATTTTTTCCACTTAGACTTACTTTGTGTCCTGTAAATAGCGAATGCGCTCTTGGCACGGCGCAGCTGGCTCTTAAAGGAAGATGAGACTCTGATTGATTTATTCTCAAAACACACCTGTAACTCATTAAGAAAATGAAATCAACCCTTTTAGACCATGTGCCTTGGCGCAAAGCGGATTTTCCCGTCTGTAAATTAGCAAAAATGCGTTCTGACACGCCCTGAAAGCGTTTGCGCCCTGCGTTTTGCGCTCTGCGCATGGACTGTCAAAATAGTGCCCTTAAAGTCCGTTCTGGACTGGAGTGGAATGATCACACTGATGTTTTCTCCATTCTGTCTATTTTGACTCATATCTATGCTGATAATTATCAGGTAACAATGACACAGACACACACTCATACACTATGGTCAGTTTTGTTCACCCAGTTCACCTATACCAAATGTCTTCACACTGTGGGGTAAACAGGAGCTGGGACTCAAACCAGCGACCTTCTTGTTGTTAAGTGAAAGTGCTTACCAATGAACCGCCATGCAACCCTCTTTTTTATTATATCTTCTTCTAATTGTGCAGGCAGGGAAAACAAATGCAAGAGCTGGATCTAGGTTCAGTTTTAATGTTAAATAAAATCCATACACAAAAATATTGGCAGAGCTGAAGAGCAGAAAACACAAGCAATAGAAACACACACACATACAGCAAACTATGATCAACATATAATGACTGAAACAGAGGAGCTTAAACACACAGAGACTAGTGAGTTAACATGGGGGTGAAGAGTTACTGGGCAAGTAACATGGGGAAAACTGGGGTGAACACAGAGAACACAAGGATAACACAACAGTACAAGGACAGGACAACCAGGACCATGACACAGCTCCCTTCTAGGAGAAGATTCCAGATAATCCACAGAGGAAAACACAAGACAAGAGTGAGTTCAGCAGCTGGAGGTGTTACAGTGGACAAGGGTGATGGGGGAGAGACAGGTTAATGAAACCATGACAGAGTACAGGACAGATGGTGAGGGGGAAACTGACAGGCAGGTGGACAGAGAGGAGGACAAAGCCAAGGAAGCGACTACTGGACAGTAAACCAGAGCAGATCCCGTGGATCAGGGCTTTTATCTCAAAGGTTTTAGAGAGGATTGTGTCTGTACAGCTGAATAATTTCATGTTTAATAATAACGTTTTTGATACATTTCAGTCAGTTTAGAGCTGGTCATATCACAGAGTCCGCTCTATTGTGGGTTTCAAATGATGTCTTGCTGGAGGTTGGTTCAGGTAGCCCTGTTCTTCTTCTATTATTGGATCTCTCTGCTGCTTTTGATACAGTGCATCATGACATTCTCATTGATCAGCTTAGAAAACACGCTGGTATCCAGGGTCTAGCCTTGGACTGGTTCTCTTCATATCTGAAGTATAGAACTACATCAGTCAGTTTGGGCAACTCTTGTTCTTCTGTCATTCAATTAATGTGTGGGGGTTCTGCAAGGCTTGATATTGGGTCCAATTTTGTTTTCCCTTTCCTTATTTCTGTTGGGAATTTTTTTGAAAAGCATGGCATAAATTACCATCTATATGCTGATGACTCTCAAATCAATCCTCCTTCAGACTTTGTTAAATTGTTTGGCTGATATGAAAGATTGAAGAACTCAGCTGCCAGGCTTTTAACAGGCACAGAAAAGGCACATTACACCTGTACTGGTTTCTCTACACTGGCTGTCGATCCAGTTTAGAATTCAGTACAAAGTACTGCTGTATGTTTATAAATCCCTCCATGGCCCCTGAGTGTATTTCTGAGCTAATTAATATACACCAACCCGTGAGATCTCTTCACACTAAGGATCGACTCTATTTGCAAGTTCACGCTTGATATGTGGAGGTGACAGAGCTTTTTCAGTAGCAGCCTCAAGACTCTGGCCCGATCTTTCACTCTCCTTAAGAACTTCTCCAACTCTTGAGTGTTTTCAGAGGTCACTGAAACACTTATTTTCTTCAGCTTTTACTCGTGTGTTGTGAGTTGATGTATTTGGTTTCTTGTATGTTTGCTTGTATTCTGTGTTTTATGTACAGCACTTTGGTAGCCATTGTGGTTGGTTGAAAGTGCTCTAGACATAAACTGAGTTGAGTTGATCAGGATAAACAGCAGGAGCACAGAGCTATAGTGGAGCAGGTGAAACCCTCCATGATGATGCGAGCCCACCTTTCTGGAGGTTTCAAACACCTCTAGACTGTCTGGATGTCTTTAAAGGGGGGGTCTAGAGTGTGTTTTTAAGGCTTGGTTGTGTTGATAGAATGCAATGTGATGTGTGCTCATGCTTCATTTGTAGAAAATCAGCTTATTTTTCATATATCTAACTTTGACTATATACAGCTACTCAGCTAACATGAAGACAAATGTCATATGTCCTAGTTCCTATGAAAGGCCCGTCCTCAAGAGGCTCTGATTGGTCAGCTAACGTATTGTGCTGTGATTTGCAGATCGGCTCCACGTCACCAGGAAAAGTGTCACGGCTCTACAATCACACACTTTTGCGCTGTGTAAATCCTATCAGTCAAAGTAGCTGTTAGCCGTATCAGTGTGAGCCTGAATCAGACAGAAAATGACACAGAGAACACAGCTGAAGCTCACGCCTGCTCTCTAAAATATCATCTGACAAGAGTCTGTCACATATATTCAGAATAAGCGTGTGTGAGTCATATGAAACATTCTCATATCTTTAGAGTGTTAGTTATCTGAGATGTGGAACGCAGGGAAAGCGTCTGCATAGAGAGACACTGCATTTTTTTGCACAGAAGTACTAGAGAAGATTGAAACTGCTGTACTAGAGTCAACTGAAACGGTGGAAATGGCTGGATAAGGCTGAGGAACTGCAGGCAAGATTACAGGGCAGACAGTCCTGATCACTGACATGGAGGAATCTTTAGAAACAGAAACACACAAACAGCAAACAACATTGAATATATTTATATATCTTCTATATTTCTGTCACATATGCATCTGTTTCACTTTATTCTGAAAAATGCTTTGAGATGCAACTTTAAAGATGCTACAGAAGATTATTGTCATTAGTTTGTTTGTTAAATAATAATAAAACTATTTTAAAAATTCCTGTTTTGCAGTGTTAGGTGTTTAATAAAGAGTTGGGCTATTGGAACATCTGAAGGAAGCCATCTGTGTTTTATAGTGTTACGGTTATTTTAAGATGGAAACGCTAGGGTTAAAGCAACATTTAAAACTTATGACTCTTTATGAATGGTGGCGGCAATGGAGCAGACAAACAACCAAATTATGCCAAAATAAGTGTTTATTTTACAAAGTGGAAAAATGATAAACAAAGTATATACAAAATAAAGAAAACAAGAATAAATAAATGGTTGTAATAAAGGGGAGGAGGAACAAAAGTGGCACCAAAGAAAAGAAAATATAACAAAACACAACTCTAACTAGAACCCACAATCTCTCTACTATCTAATAAAAGAAAGAGAAAGAAAAGTCTTCAGCGTTTTCACACCCTATATAAACTACACTTCTAAACACAAACGTAAACAAAACTTACAATTAGTAGCGCACACTTCTAAACTAGTGTGTATAATACATTGGTATCTTCTACGTGTAGCAACATGTAGGTCACGAAATATCTACCCTGTTCCTCGAATCCCACTAATGTCGTATATCTGGTAATCAGAGAGAAAACACAATTTGAACACTTTTAAAGATCGATTTCAGCACAAATGATTATAACACACATAACACAAGAAACTGTCACATAATCCAGCATCCAGCAAAACACACAGTCAACCAACATAGCAAACACACAACAGTGAGCAAGCAAAAATCAAGCTAGCTTTCGACTACACCCGCTTCCTTTTAAAGTGGGGAAGTCTGCTTGTGATTGGACAATGATGATGTCATCGCAAATGGTAATGATGACTGGCATCTAGCTTGGCCAATAGGTAGATGAGCTGGGCGGACCTAAAGAAAATGATAGGTAGAGAAGGAGCAAGAGAGAAAAAAAACAAAAAAACAAACAAACACAGGCACAGATACTGAGCCGTAACAATAGACATAAATACTATTTAAAGCTAAAATCAGCAGATGTGCTCACTAATTAGTGAAGTTAAACCAGTCACTACAGTCAGATGTGCTTCAGACTATTAAACACACCAGATTAACACATACATATTGTGTTTGTCCTCTACACAGGCTACAGAGCTGTTATCTCACTGTTCAGTGCTGTGAGAGTTTGTCTTCAGTTCTACAATCCTCAAACTGTGTGCTGAGAGAGCTGGACCTGAGTAACAATGACCTGCAGGATTCAGGAGTGAAGCTTCTCTCTGATGGACTGAAGAGTCAACACTGTAAACTGGACACACTGAGGTCTGAGTTCAAGCATCTGATTGATTGATTATTTGATTGATTGATTTTTTGTTTTGTTACATCAGACAGATCACATTAACAGTGTGTTTTTAGTAATGTGTGCTCTTTCTCAGATTGATGACGTGTAAACTCACTGCCGATTCTTGTGAGAGTTTGTCTTCAGCTCTACAATCCTCAAACTGTGTGCTGAGAGAGCTGGACCTGAGTAACAATGACCTGCAGGATTCAGGAGTGAAGAAGCTCTCTGATGGACTGAAGAGTCAACACTGTAAACTGGACACACTGAGGTAAATGATTCTCCACTCTACAATAACTACAGTCAGACAGTTTCATATTAGAGCTCTTCATGCTTGAACATGTTAACCCTGGGTGATACTAAACCCCAGATAACAGGAATTCTGGTTTATCAGTGATTGTGTTTCACACTGCTCATACTATACCTGTAGTTAACCATCAGGGGTCTGAGGTGATTTTGGGACCCCTGAGATGTTTTGACCTGCCCTGACATCTGTGCTGATTTCAGCTACTTATTACACAGAACTGGCCAACATGTGTTTTATTTGTGTTCAGCACAAACTGAGCTACAATAATATGTGGGAAATATTGATGTACATGCTTGTGTTTTGTAGAAATAAATATTATGTGTGGTTAGTAGGTTTTAGAGAAAAAATGTAGTTGAAATAAGATCCATAAACCAGACTGAATGTGTCTGAACAAGAGTTTAGAGTAAGCAGTCTTGTAGACTAGAATATTTACTGCACAATTATGTGGAATTATTCTGTTCTCTCATTCAGAGAAAACATTACAATGATCTACATTTTGTTAAGTGTGTTTTGGGTGATCTCAGCTGTATGTGTGAGTGACAATGCTCATGAATAATTCACACCTGAGAGACAACAGACACTCCCCCACTCACCCATCAAGGGCAGTGTACAGCAATGTCCATCTGCAGAAGCTAGCCCAAACTCAATGCTTGTTGTGTTACTGCTGTGTGACCATGTAAACACTCTGGGTGAACAATATACAGTGCTCAGCATATATAAGTACAGCCCTCACTAATCTCTCTTTTACATTCATAGTTTAATAGGAAGCTCTACAGTATTATATTTGTGCATATACAATAGATTAGCCAAATCTGGAGCTCATCTAACAAAATAACTTAAGATAACAGTCCAAAAACTAGTGCACTTAAATCTATGTGTTATAGAAAAATATTAAATACAAAATTAAACAGAGGAAAAATCAAGAGAAGCAAAACAATGGAAAATTTAGCTGGAATTTTGTAGTGTTTAGCAGTATTTAGCCTGAATTTAATTGTATTATCTTTCAATTTCTGAATATGTTTGGTGACTAAAATATGATTGTCATGAATAAATCAGTTTAATAAATGTGTTCTGTTTAAATGCAGCAGAATACACTGCCTATATTGACTGAGAAATGGAGGAAAGTCTTGGTTTTCAGAATGGGCTGTCCTCCATTATGCTGAGCGCTGTATGTGACTTATACAGCC